>NW_027520047.1:600000-776318 GCF_051989625.1 Stigmatopora argus
TTAATGAAAATTATCATATTCTGCCAAAACGTGCTTTTCAGCCCCTGAAAAGCACATTTTGGCCATAAAAACTGAATATGTCCCCTGCAACCAAACGAACTGTCAGAGACACAAATCTACAATGGACATAGTGTAAAATGGTCCAATTCAAGTAAGTTATTCATTTGGCATCATTCGAAGTGATAGAAATCAAGTTTTAATGAAAATTATCATACTCGGCCAAAACATGCTTTTCAGCCCCTGAAAAGCACATTTTGGCCATAAAAACTGAATATGTCCCCTGCAACCAAACGAACTGTCAGAGACACAAATCTACAATGGACATAGTGTAAAATGGTCCAATTCAAGTAAGTTATTCATTTGGCATCATTCGAATGGATAGAAATCAAGTTTTAATGAAAATTATCATATTCTGCCAAAACGTGCTTTTCAGCCCCTGAAAAGCACATTTTGGCCATAAAAACTGAATATGTCCCCTGCAACCAAATGAACTGTCAGAGACACAAATCTACAATGGACATAGTGTAAAATGGTCCAATTCAAGTAAGTTATTCATTTGGCATCATTCGAATGGATAGAAATCAAGTTTTAATGAAAATTATCATACTCGGCCAAAACATGCTTTTCAGCCTCTGAAAAGCACATTTTGGCCATAAAAACTGAAAATGTCCCCTGCAACCAAACGAACTGTCGGAGACACAAATCTACAATGGACATAGTGTAAAATGGTCCAATTCAAGTAAGTTATTCATTTGGCATCAATCGAAGTGATAGAAATCAAGTTTTAATGAAAATTATCAAACTCGGCCAAAACATGCTTTTCAGCCTCTGAAAAGCACATTTTGGCCATAAAAACTGAAAATGTCCCCTGCAACCAAACGAACTGTCGGAGACACAAATCTACAATGGACATAGTGTAAAATGGTCCAATTCAAGTAAGTTATTCATTTGGCATCATTCGAAGTGATAGAAATCAAGTTTTAATGAAAATTATCATACTCGGCCAAAACATGCTTTTCAGCCTCTGAAAAGCACATTTTGGCCATAAAAACTGAATATGTCCCCTACAACCAAACGAACTGTCAGAGACACAAATCTACAATGGACATAGTGTAAAATGGTCCAATTCAAGTAAGTCATTCATTTGGCATCATTCGAAGTGATAGAAATCAAGTTTTAATGAAAATTATCATACTCGGCCAAAACATGCTTTTCAGCCCCTGAAAAGCACATTTTGGCCATCAAAACTGAATATGTCCCCTGCAACCAAACGAACTGTCAGAGACACAAATCTACAATGGACATAGTGTAAAATGGTCCAATTCAAGTAAGTTATTCATTTGGCATCATTCGAAGTGATAGAAATTAAGTTTTAATGTAAATTATCATACGCGGCCAAAACATGCTTTTCAGCCCCTGAAAAGCACATTTTGGCCTTAAAAACTGAATATGTCCCCTGCAACCAAACGAACTGTCAGAGACACAAATCTACAATGGACATAGTGTAAAATGGTCCAATTCAAGTAAGTTATTCATTTGGCATCATTCGAAGTGATAGAAATTAAGTTTTAATGAAAACTATCATACTCTGCCAAAACATGCTTTTCAGCCTCTGAAAAGCACATTTTGGCCATAAAAACTGAAAATGTCCCCTGCAACCAAACGAACTGTCGGAGACACAAATCTACAATGGACATAGTGTAAAATGGTCCAATTCAAGTAAGTTATTCATTTGGCATCATTCGAAGTGATAGAAATTAAGTTTTAATGAAAATCATCATACTCGGCCAAGACATGCTTTTCAGCCCCTGAAAAGCACATTTTGGCCATAAAAACTGAAAATGTCCCCTGCAACCAAACGAACTGTCGGAGACACAAATCTACAATTGACATAGTGTAAAATGGTCCAATTCAAGTAAGTTATTCATTTGGCATCATTCGAAGTGATAGAAATCAAGTTTTAATGAAAATTATCATACTCGGCCAAAACATGCTTTTCAGCCCCTGAAAAGCACATTTTGGCCATAAAAACTGAATATGTCCCCTGCAACCAAACGAACTTTCAGAGACACAAATCTACAATGGACATAGTGTAAAATGGTCCAATTCAAGTAAGTTATTCATTTGGCATCATTCGAAGTGATAGAAATTAAGTTTTAATGTAAATTATCATACGCGGCCAAAACATGCTTTTCAGCCCCTGAAAAGCACATTTTGGCCTTAAAAACTGAATATGTCCCCTGCAACCAAACGAACTGTCAGAGACACAAATCTACAATGGACATAGTGTAAAATGGTCCAATTCAAGTAAGTTATTCATTTGGCATCATTCGAAGTGATAGAAATTAAGTTTTAATGAAAATTATCATACTCTGCCAAAACATGCTTTTCAGCCTCTGAAAAGCACATTTTGGCCATAAAAACTGAAAATGTCCCCTGCAACCAAACGAACTGTCGGAGACACAAATCTACAATGGACATAGTGTAAAATGGTCCAATTCAAGTAAGTTATTCATTTGGCATCATTCGAAGTGATAGAAATTAAGTTTTAATGAAAATCATCATACTCGGCCAAGACATGCTTTTCAGCCCCTGAAAAGCACATTTTGGCCATAAAAACTGAAAATGTCCCCTGCAACCAAACGAACTGTCGGAGACACAAATCTACAATTGACATAGTGTAAAATGGTCCAATTCAAGTAAGTTATTCATTTGGCATCATTCGAAGTGATAGAAATCAAGTTTTAATGAAAATTATCATACTCGGCCAAAACATGCTTTTCAGCCCCTGAAAAGCACATTTTGGCCATAAAAACTGAATATGTCCCCTGCAACCAAACGAACTTTCAGAGACACAAATCTACAATGGACATAGTGTAAAATGGTCCAATTCAAGTAAGTTATTCATTTGGCATCATTCGAAGTGATAGAAATCAAGTTTTAATGAAAATTATCATACTCGGCCAAAACATGCTTTTCAGCCTCTGAAAAGCACATTTTGGCCATAAAAACTGAATATGTCCCCTGCAACCAAACGAACTGTCAGAGACACAAATCTACAATGGACATAGTGTAAAATGGTCCAATTCAAGTAAGTTATTCATTTGGCATCATTCGAAGTGATAGAAATCAAGTTTTAATGAAAATTACCATTCTCGGCCAAAACATGCTTTTCAGCCTCTGAAAAGCACATTTTGGCCATAAAAACTGAAAATGTCCCCTGCAACCAAACGAACTGTCGGAGACACAAATCTACAATGGACATAGTGTAAAATGGTCCAATTCAGGTAAGTTATTCATTTGGCATCAATCGAAGTGATAGAAATCGAGTTTTAATGAAAATTATCAAACTCGGCCAAAACATGCTTTTCAGCCCCTGAAAAGCACATTTTGGCCATAAAAACTGAATATGTCCCCTGCAACCAAACGAACTGTCAGAGACACAAATCTACAATGGACATAGTGTAAAATGGTCCAATTCAAGTAAGTTATTCATTTGGCATCATTCGAAGTGATAGAAATTAAGTTTTAATGAAAATTATCATACTCTGCCAAAACATGCTTTTCAGCCTCTGAAAAGCACATTTTGGCCATAAAAACTGAAAATGTCCCCTGCAACCAAACGAACTGTCGGAGACACAAATCTACAATGGACATAGTGTAAAATGGTCCAATTCAAGTAAGTTATTCATTTGGCATCATTCGAAGTGATAGAAATCAAGTTTTAATGAAAATTATCATACTCGGCCAAAACATGCTTTTCAGCCCCTGAAAAGCACATTTTGGCCATAAAAACTGAAAATGTCCCCTGCAACCAAACGAACTGTCGGAGACACAAATCTACAATGGACATAGTGTAAAATGGTCCAATTCAAGTAAGTTATTCATTTGGCATCATTCGAATGGATAGAAATCAAGTTTTAATGAAAATTATCATACTCGGCCAAAACATGCTTTTCAGCCTCTGAAAAGCACATTTTGGCCATAAAAACTGAAAATGTCCCCTGCAACCAAACGAACTGTCGGAGACACAAATCTACAATGGACATAGTGTAAAATGGTCCAATTCAAGTAAGTTATTCATTTGGCATCATTCGAAGTGATAGAAATCAAGTTTTAATGAAAATTACCATACTCGGCCAAAACATGCTTTTCAGCCTCTGAAAAGCACATTTTGGCCATAAAAACTGAAAATGTCCCCTGCAACCAAACGAACTGTCGGAGACACAAATCTACAATGGACATAGTGTAAAATGGTCCAATTCAAGTAAGTTATTCATTTGGCATCAATCGAAGTGATAGAAATCAAGTTTTAATGAAAATTATCAAACTCGGCCAAAACATGCTTTTCAGCCTCTGAAAAGCACATTTTGGCCATAAAAACTGAAAATGTCCCCTGCAACCAAACGAACTGTCGGAGACACAAATCTACAATGGACATAGTGTAAAATGGTCCAATTCAAGTAAGTTATTCATTTGGCATCATTCGAAGTGATAGAAATCAAGTTTTAATGAAAATTATCATACTCGGCCAAAACATGCTTTTCAGCCTCTGAAAAGCACATTTTGGCCATAAAAACTGAATATGTCCCCTACAACCAAACGAACTGTCAGAGACACAAATCTACAATGGACATAGTGTAAAATGGTCCAATTCAAGTAAGTTATTCATTTGGCATCATTCGAAGTGATAGAAATCAAGTTTTAATGAAAATTATCATACTCGGCCAAAACATGCTTTTCAGCCCCTGAAAAGCACATTTTGGCCATCAAAACTGAATATGTCCCCTGCAACCAAACGAACTGTCAGAGACACAAATCTACAATGGACATAGTGTAAAATGGTCCAATTCAAGTAAGTTATTCATTTGGCATCATTCGAAGTGATAGAAATTAAGTTTTAATGTAAATTATCATACGCGGCCAAAACATGCTTTTCAGCCCCTGAAAAGCACATTTTGGCCTTAAAAACTGAATATGTCCCCTGCAACCAAACGAACTGTCAGAGACACAAATCTACAATGGACATAGTGTAAAATGGTCCAATTCAAGCAAATTATTCATTTGGCATCATTCGAAGTGATAGAAATCAAGTTTTAATGAAAATTATCATACTCGGCCAAAACATGCTTTTCAGCCTCTGAAAAGCACATTTTGGCCATAAAAACTGAATATGTCCCCTGCAACCAAACGAACTGTCAGAGACACAAATCTACAATGCACATAGTGTATAATGGTCCAATTCAAGTAAATTATTCATTTGGCATCAATCGAAGTGATAGAAATCAAGTTTTAATGAAAATTATCAAACTCGGCCAAAACATGCTTTTCAGCCCCTGAAAAGCACATTTTGGCCATAAAAACTGAATATGTCCCCTGCAACCAAACGAACTGTCAGAGACACAAATCTACAATGGACATAGTGTAAAATGGTCCAATTCAAGTAAGTTATTCATTTGGCATCATTCGAAGTGATAGAAATTAAGTTTTAATGAAAATTATCATACTCTGCCAAAACATGCTTTTCAGCCTCTGAAAAGCACATTTTGGCCATAAAAACTGAATATGTCCCCTGCAACCAAACGAACTGTCAGAGACACAAATCTACAATGGACATAGTGTAAAATGGTCCAATTCAAGTAAGTTATTCATTTGGCATCATTCGAATGGAAAGAAATCAAGTTTTAATGAAAATTATCATATTCTGCCAAAACGTGCTTTTCAGCCCCTGAAAAGCACATTTTGGCCATAAAAACTGAATATGTCCCCTGCAACCAAACGAACTGTCAGAGACACAAATCTACAATGGACATAGTGTAAAATGGTCCAATTCAAGTAAGTTATTCATTTGGCATCATTCGAAGCGATAGAAATCAAGTTTTAATGAAAATTATCATACTCGGCCAAAACATGCTTTTCAGCCCCTGAAAAGCACATTTTGGCCATAAAAACTGAATATGTCCCCTGCAACCAAACGAACTGTCAGAGACACAAATCTACAATGGACATAGTGTAAAATGGTCCAATTCAAGTAAGTTATTCATTTGGCATCATTCGAATGGATAGAAATCAAGTTTTAATGAAAATTATCATATTCTGCCAAAACGTGCTTTTCAGCCCCTGAAAAGCACATTTTGGCCATAAAAACTGAATATGTCCCCTGCAACCAAATGAACTGTCAGAGACACAAATCTACAATGGACATAGTGTAAAATGGTCCAATTCAAGTAAGTTATTCATTTGGCATCATTCGAATGGATAGAAATCAAGTTTTAATGAAAATTATCATACTCGGCCAAAACATGCTTTTCAGCCTCTGAAAAGCACATTTTGGCCATAAAAACTGAAAATGTCCCCTGCAACCAAACGAACTGTCGGAGACACAAATCTACAATGGACATAGTGTAAAATGGTCCAATTCAAGTAAGTTATTCATTTGGCATCATTCGAAGTGATAGAAATCAAGTTTTAATGAAAATTACCATACTCGGCCAAAACATGCTTTTCAGCCTCTGAAAAGCACATTTTGGCCATAAAAACTGAAAATGTCCCCTGCAACCAAACGAACTGTCGGAGACACAAATCTACAATGGACATAGTGTAAAATGGTCCAATTCAAGTAAGTTATTCATTTGGCATCAATCGAAGTGATAGAAATCAAGTTTTAATGAAAATTATCAAACTCGGCCAAAACATGCTTTTCAGCCTCTGAAAAGCACATTTTGGCCATAAAAACTGAAAATGTCCCCTGCAACCAAACGAACTGTCGGAGACACAAATCTACAATGGACATAGTGTAAAATGGTCCAATTCAAGTAAGTTATTCATTTGGCATCATTCGAAGTGATAGAAATCAAGTTTTAATGAAAATTATCATACTCGGCCAAAACATGCTTTTCAGCCTCTGAAAAGCACATTTTGGCCATAAAAACTGAATATGTCCCCTGCAACCAAACGAACTGTCAGAGACACAAATCTACAATGGACATAGTGTAAAATGGTCCAATTCAAGCAAATTATTCATTTGGCATCATTCGAAGTGATAGAAATCAAGTTTTAATGAAAATTACCATACTCGGCCAAAACATGCTTTTCAGCCTCTGAAAAGCACATTTTGGCCATAAAAACTGAAAATGTCCCCTGCAACCAAACGAACTGTCGGAGACACAAATCTACAATGGACATAGTGTAAAATGGTCAAATTCAAGTAAGTTATTCATTTGGCATCATTCGAAGTGATAGAAATCAAGTTTTAATGAAAATTACCATACTCGGCCAAAACATGCTTTTCAGCCTCTGAAAAGCACATTTTGGCCATAAAAACTGAAAATGTCCCCTGCAACCAAACGAACTGTCGGAGACACAAATCTACAATGGACATAGTGTAAAATGGTCCAATTCAAGTAAGTTATTCATTTGGCATCAATCGAAGTGATAGAAATCAAGTTTTAATGAAAATTATCAAACTCGGCCAAAACATGCTTTTCAGCCTCTGAAAAGCACATTTTGGCCATAAAAACTGAAAATGTCCCCTGCAACCAAACGAACTGTCGGAGACACAAATCTACAATGGACATAGTGTAAAATGGTCCAATTCAAGTAAGTTATTCATTTGGCATCATTCGAAGTGATAGAAATCAAGTTTTAATGAAAATTATCATACTCGGCCAAAACATGCTTTTCAGCCTCTGAAAAGCACATTTTGGCCATAAAAACTGAATATGTCCCCTGCAACCAAACGAACTGTCAGAGACACAAATCTACAATGGACATAGTGTAAAATGGTCCAATTCAAGCAAATTATTCATTTGGCATCATTCGAAGTGATAGAAATCAAGTTTTAATGAAAATTATCATACTCGGCCAAAACATGCTTTTCAGCCTCTGAAAAGCACATTTTGGCCATAAAAACTGAAAATGTCCCCTGCAACCAAACGAACTGTCGGAGACACAAATCTACAATGGACATAGTGTAAAATGGTCCAATTCAAGTAAGTTATTCATTTGGCTTCATTCGAATGGATAGATTTCAAGTTTTAATGAAAATTATCATACTCTGCCAAAACGTGCTTTTCAGCCACTGAAAAGCACATTTTGGCCATAAAAACTGAATATGTCCCCTGCAACCAAACGAACTGTCAGAGACACAAATCTACAATACACATAGTGTATAATGGTCCAATTCAAGTAAATTATTCATTTGGCATCAATCGAAGTGATAGAAATCAAGTTTTAATGAAAATTATCAAACTCGGCCAAAACATGCTTTTCAGCCCCTGAAAAGCACATTTTGGCCATAAAAACTGAATATGTCCCCTGCAACCAAACGAACTGTCAGAGACACAAATCTACAATGGACATAGTGTAAAATGGTCCAATTCAAGTAAGTTATTCATTTGGCATCATTCGAAGTGATAGAAATTAAGTTTTAATGAAAATTATCATACTCTGCCAAAACATGCTTTTCAGCCTCTGAAAAGCACATTTTGGCCATAAAAACTGAAAATGTCCCCTGCAACCAAACGAACTGTCGGAGACACAAATCTACAATGGACATAGTGTAAAATGGTCCAATTCAAGTAAGTTATTCATTTGGCATCATTCGAAGTGATAGAAATCAAGTTTTAATGAAAATTATCATACTCGGCCAAAACATGCTTTTCAGCCTCTGAAAAGCACATTTTGGCCATAAAAACTGAATATGTCCCCTGCAACCAAACGAACTGTCAGAGACACAAATCTACAATGGACATAGTGTAAAATGGTCCAATTCAAGTAAGTTATTCATTTGGCATCATTCGAATGGAAAGAAATCAAGTTTTAATGAAAATTATCATATTCTGCCAAAACGTGCTTTTCAGCCCCTGAAAAGCACATTTTGGCCATAAAAACTGAATATGTCCCCTGCAACCAAACGAACTGTCAGAGACACAAATCTACAATGGACATAGTGTAAAATGGTCCAATTCAAGTAAGTTATTCATTTGGCATCATTCGAAGTGATAGAAATCAAGTTTTAATGAAAATTATCATACTCGGCCAAAACATGCTTTTCAGCCCCTGAAAAGCACATTTTGGCCATAAAAACTGAATATGTCCCCTGCAACCAAACGAACTGTCAGAGACACAAATCTACAATGGACATAGTGTAAAATGGTCCAATTCAAGTAAGTTATTCATTTGGCATCATTCGAATGGATAGAAATCAAGTTTTAATGAAAATTATCATATTCTGCCAAAACGTGCTTTTCAGCCCCTGAAAAGCACATTTTGGCCATAAAAACTGAATATGTCCCCTGCAACCAAATGAACTGTCAGAGACACAAATCTACAATGGACATAGTGTAAAATGGTCCAATTCAAGTAAGTTATTCATTTGGCATCATTCGAATGGATAGAAATCAAGTTTTAATGAAAATTATCATACTCGGCCAAAACATGCTTTTCAGCCTCTGAAAAGCACATTTTGGCCATAAAAACTGAAAATGTCCCCTGCAACCAAACGAACTGTCGGAGACACAAATCTACAATGGACATAGTGTAAAATGGTCCAATTCAAGTAAGTTATTCATTTGGCATCAATCGAAGTGATAGAAATCAAGTTTTAATGAAAATTATCAAACTCGGCCAAAACATGCTTTTCAGCCTCTGAAAAGCACATTTTGGCCATAAAAACTGAAAATGTCCCCTGCAACCAAACGAACTGTCGGAGACACAAATCTACAATGGACATAGTGTAAAATGGTCCAATTCAAGTAAGTTATTCATTTGGCATCATTCGAAGTGATAGAAATCAAGTTTTAATGAAAATTATCATACTCGGCCAAAACATGCTTTTCAGCCTCTGAAAAGCACATTTTGGCCATAAAAACTGAATATGTCCCCTACAACCAAACGAACTGTCAGAGACACAAATCTACAATGGACATAGTGTAAAATGGTCCAATTCAAGTAAGTCATTCATTTGGCATCATTCGAAGTGATAGAAATCAAGTTTTAATGAAAATTATCATACTCGGCCAAAACATGCTTTTCAGCCCCTGAAAAGCACATTTTGGCCATCAAAACTGAATATGTCCCCTGCAACCAAACGAACTGTCAGAGACACAAATCTACAATGGACATAGTGTAAAATGGTCCAATTCAAGTAAGTTATTCATTTGGCATCATTCGAAGTGATAGAAATTAAGTTTTAATGTAAATTATCATACGCGGCCAAAACATGCTTTTCAGCCCCTGAAAAGCACATTTTGGCCTTAAAAACTGAATATGTCCCCTGCAACCAAACGAACTGTCAGAGACACAAATCTACAATGGACATAGTGTAAAATGGTCCAATTCAAGTAAGTTATTCATTTGGCATCATTCGAAGTGATAGAAATTAAGTTTTAATGAAAATTATCATACTCTGCCAAAACATGCTTTTCAGCCTCTGAAAAGCACATTTTGGCCATAAAAACTGAAAATGTCCCCTGCAACCAAACGAACTGTCGGAGACACAAATCTACAATGGACATAGTGTAAAATGGTCCAATTCAAGTAAGTTATTCATTTGGCATCATTCGAAGTGATAGAAATTAAGTTTTAATGAAAATCATCATACTCGGCCAAGACATGCTTTTCAGCCCCTGAAAAGCACATTTTGGCCATAAAAACTGAAAATGTCCCCTGCAACCAAACGAACTGTCGGAGACACAAATCTACAATTGACATAGTGTAAAATGGTCCAATTCAAGTAAGTTATTCATTTGGCATCATTCGAAGTGATAGAAATCAAGTTTTAATGAAAATTATCATACTCGGCCAAAACATGCTTTTCAGCCCCTGAAAAGCACATTTTGGCCATAAAAACTGAATATGTCCCCTGCAACCAAACGAACTTTCAGAGACACAAATCTACAATGGACATAGTGTAAAATGGTCCAATTCAAGTAAGTTATTCATTTGGCATCATTCGAAGTGATAGAAATCAAGTTTTAATGAAAATTATCATACTCGGCCAAAACATGCTTTTCAGCCTCTGAAAAGCACATTTTGGCCATAAAAACTGAATA
Organism: Stigmatopora argus; assembly: GCF_051989625.1. Taxonomy (NCBI): domain Eukaryota; kingdom Metazoa; phylum Chordata; class Actinopteri; order Syngnathiformes; family Syngnathidae; genus Stigmatopora; species Stigmatopora argus. The sequence continues at coordinate 611,055 of NW_027520047.1, forward strand.
TGTCCCCTGCAACCAAACGAACTGTCAGAGACACAAATCTACAATGGACATAGTGTAAAATGGTCCAATTCAAGTAAGTTATTCATTTGGCATCATTCGAAGTGATAGAAATCAAGTTTTAATGAAAATTACCATTCTCGGCCAAAACATGCTTTTCAGCCTCTGAAAAGCACATTTTGGCCATAAAAACTGAAAATGTCCCCTGCAACCAAACGAACTGTCGGAGACACAAATCTACAATGGACATAGTGTAAAATGGTCCAATTCAGGTAAGTTATTCATTTGGCATCAATCGAAGTGATAGAAATCGAGTTTTAATGAAAATTATCAAACTCGGCCAAAACATGCTTTTCAGCCCCTGAAAAGCACATTTTGGCCATAAAAACTGAATATGTCCCCTGCAACCAAACGAACTGTCAGAGACACAAATCTACAATGGACATAGTGTAAAATGGTCCAATTCAAGTAAGTTATTCATTTGGCATCATTCGAAGTGATAGAAATTAAGTTTTAATGAAAATTATCATACTCTGCCAAAACATGCTTTTCAGCCTCTGAAAAGCACATTTTGGCCATAAAAACTGAAAATGTCCCCTGCAACCAAACGAACTGTCGGAGACACAAATCTACAATGGACATAGTGTAAAATGGTCCAATTCAAGTAAGTTATTCATTTGGCATCATTCGAAGTGATAGAAATCAAGTTTTAATGAAAATTATCATACTCGGCCAAAACATGCTTTTCAGCCCCTGAAAAGCACATTTTGGCCATAAAAACTGAAAATGTCCCCTGCAACCAAACGAACTGTCGGAGACACAAATCTACAATGGACATAGTGTAAAATGGTCCAATTCAAGTAAGTTATTCATTTGGCATCATTCGAATGGATAGAAATCAAGTTTTAATGAAAATTATCATACTCGGCCAAAACATGCTTTTCAGCCTCTGAAAAGCACATTTTGGCCATAAAAACTGAAAATGTCCCCTGCAACCAAACGAACTGTCGGAGACACAAATCTACAATGGACATAGTGTAAAATGGTCCAATTCAAGTAAGTTATTCATTTGGCATCATTCGAAGTGATAGAAATCAAGTTTTAATGAAAATTACCATACTCGGCCAAAACATGCTTTTCAGCCTCTGAAAAGCACATTTTGGCCATAAAAACTGAAAATGTCCCCTGCAACCAAACGAACTGTCGGAGACACAAATCTACAATGGACATAGTGTAAAATGGTCCAATTCAAGTAAGTTATTCATTTGGCATCAATCGAAGTGATAGAAATCAAGTTTTAATGAAAATTATCAAACTCGGCCAAAACATGCTTTTCAGCCTCTGAAAAGCACATTTTGGCCATAAAAACTGAAAATGTCCCCTGCAACCAAACGAACTGTCGGAGACACAAATCTACAATGGACATAGTGTAAAATGGTCCAATTCAAGTAAGTTATTCATTTGGCATCATTCGAAGTGATAGAAATCAAGTTTTAATGAAAATTATCATACTCGGCCAAAACATGCTTTTCAGCCTCTGAAAAGCACATTTTGGCCATAAAAACTGAATATGTCCCCTACAACCAAACGAACTGTCAGAGACACAAATCTACAATGGACATAGTGTAAAATGGTCCAATTCAAGTAAGTTATTCATTTGGCATCATTCGAAGTGATAGAAATCAAGTTTTAATGAAAATTATCATACTCGGCCAAAACATGCTTTTCAGCCCCTGAAAAGCACATTTTGGCCATCAAAACTGAATATGTCCCCTGCAACCAAACGAACTGTCAGAGACACAAATCTACAATGGACATAGTGTAAAATGGTCCAATTCAAGTAAGTTATTCATTTGGCATCATTCGAAGTGATAGAAATTAAGTTTTAATGTAAATTATCATACGCGGCCAAAACATGCTTTTCAGCCCCTGAAAAGCACATTTTGGCCTTAAAAACTGAATATGTCCCCTGCAACCAAACGAACTGTCAGAGACACAAATCTACAATGGACATAGTGTAAAATGGTCCAATTCAAGCAAATTATTCATTTGGCATCATTCGAAGTGATAGAAATCAAGTTTTAATGAAAATTATCATACTCGGCCAAAACATGCTTTTCAGCCTCTGAAAAGCACATTTTGGCCATAAAAACTGAATATGTCCCCTGCAACCAAACGAACTGTCAGAGACACAAATCTACAATGCACATAGTGTATAATGGTCCAATTCAAGTAAATTATTCATTTGGCATCAATCGAAGTGATAGAAATCGAGTTTTAATGAAAATTATCAAACTCGGCCAAAACATGCTTTTCAGCCCCTGAAAAGCACATTTTGGCCATAAAAACTGAATATGTCCCCTGCAACCAAACGAACTGTCAGAGACACAAATCTACAATGGACATAGTGTAAAATGGTCCAATTCAAGTAAGTTATTCATTTGGCATCATTCGAAGTGATAGAAATTAAGTTTTAATGAAAATTATCATACTCTGCCAAAACATGCTTTTCAGCCTCTGAAAAGCACATTTTGGCCATAAAAACTGAATATGTCCCCTGCAACCAAACGAACTGTCAGAGACACAAATCTACAATGGACATAGTGTAAAATGGTCCAATTCAAGTAAGTTATTCATTTGGCATCATTCGAATGGAAAGAAATCAAGTTTTAATGAAAATTATCATATTCTGCCAAAACGTGCTTTTCAGCCCCTGAAAAGCACATTTTGGCCATAAAAACTGAATATGTCCCCTGCAACCAAACGAACTGTCAGAGACACAAATCTACAATGGACATAGTGTAAAATGGTCCAATTCAAGTAAGTTATTCATTTGGCATCATTCGAAGCGATAGAAATCAAGTTTTAATGAAAATTATCATACTCGGCCAAAACATGCTTTTCAGCCCCTGAAAAGCACATTTTGGCCATAAAAACTGAATATGTCCCCTGCAACCAAACGAACTGTCAGAGACACAAATCTACAATGGACATAGTGTAAAATGGTCCAATTCAAGTAAGTTATTCATTTGGCATCATTCGAATGGATAGAAATCAAGTTTTAATGAAAATTATCATATTCTGCCAAAACGTGCTTTTCAGCCCCTGAAAAGCACATTTTGGCCATAAAAACTGAATATGTCCCCTGCAACCAAATGAACTGTCAGAGACACAAATCTACAATGGACATAGTGTAAAATGGTCCAATTCAAGTAAGTTATTCATTTGGCATCATTCGAATGGATAGAAATCAAGTTTTAATGAAAATTATCATACTCGGCCAAAACATGCTTTTCAGCCTCTGAAAAGCACATTTTGGCCATAAAAACTGAAAATGTCCCCTGCAACCAAACGAACTGTCGGAGACACAAATCTACAATGGACATAGTGTAAAATGGTCCAATTCAAGTAAGTTATTCATTTGGCATCATTCGAAGTGATAGAAATCAAGTTTTAATGAAAATTACCATACTCGGCCAAAACATGCTTTTCAGCCTCTGAAAAGCACATTTTGGCCATAAAAACTGAAAATGTCCCCTGCAACCAAACGAACTGTCGGAGACACAAATCTACAATGGACATAGTGTAAAATGGTCCAATTCAAGTAAGTTATTCATTTGGCATCAATCGAAGTGATAGAAATCAAGTTTTAATGAAAATTATCAAACTCGGCCAAAACATGCTTTTCAGCCTCTGAAAAGCACATTTTGGCCATAAAAACTGAAAATGTCCCCTGCAACCAAACGAACTGTCGGAGACACAAATCTACAATGGACATAGTGTAAAATGGTCCAATTCAAGTAAGTTATTCATTTGGCATCATTCGAAGTGATAGAAATCAAGTTTTAATGAAAATTATCATACTCGGCCAAAACATGCTTTTCAGCCTCTGAAAAGCACATTTTGGCCATAAAAACTGAATATGTCCCCTGCAACCAAACGAACTGTCAGAGACACAAATCTACAATGGACATAGTGTAAAATGGTCCAATTCAAGCAAATTATTCATTTGGCATCATTCGAAGTGATAGAAATCAAGTTTTAATGAAAATTATCATACTCGGCCAAAACATGCTTTTCAGCCTCTGAAAAGCACATTTTGGCCATAAAAACTGAAAATGTCCCCTGCAACCAAACGAACTGTCGGAGACACAAATCTACAATGGACATAGTGTAAAATGGTCCAATTCAAGTAAGTTATTCATTTGGCTTCATTCGAATGGATAGATTTCAAGTTTTAATGAAAATTATCATACTCTGCCAAAACGTGCTTTTCAGCCACTGAAAAGCACATTTTGGCCATAAAAACTGAATATGTCCCCTGCAACCAAACGAACTGTCAGAGACACAAATCTACAATGCACATAGTGTATAATGGTCCAATTCAAGTAAATTATTCATTTGGCATCAATCGAAGTGATAGAAATCAAGTTTTAATGAAAATTATCAAACTCGGCCAAAACATGCTTTTCAGCCCCTGAAAAGCACATTTTGGCCATAAAAACTGAATATGTCCCCTGCAACCAAACGAACTGTCAGAGACACAAATCTACAATGGACATAGTGTAAAATGGTCCAATTCAAGTAAGTTATTCATTTGGCATCATTCGAAGTGATAGAAATTAAGTTTTAATGAAAATTATCATACTCTGCCAAAACATGCTTTTCAGCCTCTGAAAAGCACATTTTGGCCATAAAAACTGAAAATGTCCCCTGCAACCAAACGAACTGTCGGAGACACAAATCTACAATGGACATAGTGTAAAATGGTCCAATTCAAGTAAGTTATTCATTTGGCATCATTCGAAGTGATAGAAATCAAGTTTTAATGAAAATTATCATACTCGGCCAAAACATGCTTTTCAGCCTCTGAAAAGCACATTTTGGCCATAAAAACTGAATATGTCCCCTGCAACCAAACGAACTGTCAGAGACACAAATCTACAATGGACATAGTGTAAAATGGTCCAATTCAAGTAAGTTATTCATTTGGCATCATTCGAATGGAAAGAAATCAAGTTTTAATGAAAATTATCATATTCTGCCAAAACGTGCTTTTCAGCCCCTGAAAAGCACATTTTGGCCATAAAAACTGAATATGTCCCCTGCAACCAAACGAACTGTCAGAGACACAAATCTACAATGGACATAGTGTAAAATGGTCCAATTCAAGTAAGTTATTCATTTGGCATCATTCGAAGCGATAGAAATCAAGTTTTAATGAAAATTATCATACTCGGCCAAAACATGCTTTTCAGCCCCTGAAAAGCACATTTTGGCCATAAAAACTGAATATGTCCCCTGCAACCAAACGAACTGTCAGAGACACAAATCTACAATGGACATAGTGTAAAATGGTCCAATTCAAGTAAGTTATTCATTTGGCATCATTCGAATGGATAGAAATCAAGTTTTAATGAAAATTATCATATTCTGCCAAAACGTGCTTTTCAGCCCCTGAAAAGCACATTTTGGCCATAAAAACTGAATATGTCCCCTGCAACCAAATGAACTGTCAGAGACACAAATCTACAATGGACATAGTGTAAAATGGTCCAATTCAAGTAAGTTATTCATTTGGCATCATTCGAATGGATAGAAATCAAGTTTTAATGAAAATTATCATACTCGGCCAAAACATGCTTTTCAGCCTCTGAAAAGCACATTTTGGCCATAAAAACTGAAAATGTCCCCTGCAACCAAACGAACTGTCGGAGACACAAATCTACAATGGACATAGTGTAAAATGGTCAAATTCAAGTAAGTTATTCATTTGGCATCATTCGAAGTGATAGAAATCAAGTTTTAATGAAAATTACCATACTCGGCCAAAACATGCTTTTCAGCCTCTGAAAAGCACATTTTGGCCATAAAAACTGAAAATGTCCCCTGCAACCAAACGAACTGTCGGAGACACAAATCTACAATGGACATAGTGTAAAATGGTCCAATTCAAGTAAGTTATTCATTTGGCATCAATCGAAGTGATAGAAATCAAGTTTTAATGAAAATTATCAAACTCGGCCAAAACATGCTTTTCAGCCTCTGAAAAGCACATTTTGGCCATAAAAACTGAAAATGTCCCCTGCAACCAAACGAACTGTCGGAGACACAAATCTACAATGGACATAGTGTAAAATGGTCCAATTCAAGTAAGTTATTCATTTGGCATCATTCGAAGTGATAGAAATCAAGTTTTAATGAAAATTATCATACTCGGCCAAAACATGCTTTTCAGCCTCTGAAAAGCACATTTTGGCCATAAAAACTGAATATGTCCCCTGCAACCAAACGAACTGTCAGAGACACAAATCTACAATGCACATAGTGTATAATGGTCCAATTCAAGTAAATTATTCATTTGGCATCAATCGAAGTGATAGAAATCAAGTTTTAATGAAAATTATCAAACTCGGCCAAAACATGCTTTTCAGCCCCTGAAAAGCACATTTTGGCCATAAAAACTGAATATGTCCCCTGCAACCAAACGAACTGTCAGAGACACAAATCTACAATGGACATAGTGTAAAATGGTCCAATTCAAGTAAGTTATTCATTTGGCATCATTCGAAGTGATAGAAATTAAGTTTTAATGAAAATTATCATACTCTGCCAAAACATGCTTTTCAGCCTCTGAAAAGCACATTTTGGCCATAAAAACTGAAAATGTCCCCTGCAACCAAACGAACTGTCGGAGACACAAATCTACAATGGACATAGTGTAAAATGGTCCAATTCAAGTAAGTTATTCATTTGGCATCATTCGAAGTGATAGAAATCAAGTTTTAATGAAAATTATCATACTCGGCCAAAACATGCTTTTCAGCCTCTGAAAAGCACATTTTGGCCATAAAAACTGAATATGTCCCCTGCAACCAAACGAACTGTCAGAGACACAAATCTACAATGGACATAGTGTAAAATGGTCCAATTCAAGTAAGTTATTCATTTGGCATCATTCGAATGGAAAGAAATCAAGTTTTAATGAAAATTATCATATTCTGCCAAAACGTGCTTTTCAGCCCCTGAAAAGCACATTTTGGCCATAAAAACTGAATATGTCCCCTGCAACCAAACGAACTGTCAGAGACACAAATCTACAATGGACATAGTGTAAAATGGTCCAATTCAAGTAAGTTATTCATTTGGCATCATTCGAAGCGATAGAAATCAAGTTTTAATGAAAATTATCATACTCGGCCAAAACATGCTTTTCAGCCCCTGAAAAGCACATTTTGGCCATAAAAACTGAATATGTCCCCTGCAACCAAACGAACTGTCAGAGACACAAATCTACAATGGACATAGTGTAAAATGGTCCAATTCAAGTAAGTTATTCATTTGGCATCATTCGAATGGATAGAAATCAAGTTTTAATGAAAATTATCATATTCTGCCAAAACGTGCTTTTCAGCCCCTGAAAAGCACATTTTGGCCATAAAAACTGAATATGTCCCCTGCAACCAAATGAACTGTCAGAGACACAAATCTACAATGGACATAGTGTAAAATGGTCCAATTCAAGTAAGTTATTCATTTGGCATCATTCGAATGGATAGAAATCAAGTTTTAATGAAAATTATCATACTCGGCCAAAACATGCTTTTCAGCCTCTGAAAAGCACATTTTGGCCATAAAAACTGAAAATGTCCCCTGCAACCAAACGAACTGTCGGAGACACAAATCTACAATGGACATAGTGTAAAATGGTCAAATTCAAGTAAGTTATTCATTTGGCATCATTCGAAGTGATAGAAATCAAGTTTTAATGAAAATTACCATACTCGGCCAAAACATGCTTTTCAGCCTCTGAAAAGCACATTTTGGCCATAAAAACTGAAAATGTCCCCTGCAACCAAACGAACTGTCGGAGACACAAATCTACAATGGACATAGTGTAAAATGGTCCAATTCAAGTAAGTTATTCATTTGGCATCAATCGAAGTGATAGAAATCAAGTTTTAATGAAAATTATCAAACTCGGCCAAAACATGCTTTTCAGCCTCTGAAAAGCACATTTTGGCCATAAAAACTGAAAATGTCCCCTGCAACCAAACGAACTGTCGGAGACACAAATCTACAATGGACATAGTGTAAAATGGTCCAATTCAAGTAAGTTATTCATTTGGCATCATTCGAAGTGATAGAAATCAAGTTTTAATGAAAATTATCATACTCGGCCAAAACATGCTTTTCAGCCTCTGAAAAGCACATTTTGGCCATAAAAACTGAATATGTCCCCTGCAACCAAACGAACTGTCAGAGACACAAATCTACAATGGACATAGTGTAAAATGGTCCAATTCAAGCAAATTATTCATTTGGCATCATTCGAAGTGATAGAAATCAAGTTTTAATGAAAATTATCATACTCGGCCAAAACATGCTTTTCAGCCTCTGAAAAGCACATTTTGGCCATAAAAACTGAAAATGTCCCCTGCAACCAAACGAACTGTCGGAGACACAAATCTACAATGGACATAGTGTAAAATGGTCCAATTCAAGTAAGTTATTCATTTGGCTTCATTCGAATGGATAGATTTCAAGTTTTAATGAAAATTATCATACTCTGCCAAAACGTGCTTTTCAGCCACTGAAAAGCACATTTTGGCCATAAAAACTGAATATGTCCCCTGCAACCAAACGAACTGTCAGAGACACAAATCTACAATACACATAGTGTATAATGGTCCAATTCAAGTAAATTATTCATTTGGCATCAATCGAAGTGATAGAAATCAAGTTTTAATGAAAATTATCAAACTCGGCCAAAACATGCTTTTCAGCCCCTGAAAAGCACATTTTGGCCATAAAAACTGAATATGTCCCCTGCAACCAAACGAACTGTCAGAGACACAAATCTACAATGGACATAGTGTAAAATGGTCCAATTCAAGTAAGTTATTCATTTGGCATCATTCGAAGTGATAGAAATTAAGTTTTAATGAAAATTATCATACTCTGCCAAAACATGCTTTTCAGCCTCTGAAAAGCACATTTTGGCCATAAAAACTGAAAATGTCCCCTGCAACCAAACGAACTGTCGGAGACACAAATCTACAATGGACATAGTGTAAAATGGTCCAATTCAAGTAAGTTATTCATTTGGCATCATTCGAAGTGATAGAAATCAAGTTTTAATGAAAATTATCATACTCGGCCAAAACATGCTTTTCAGCCTCTGAAAAGCACATTTTGGCCATAAAAACTGAATATGTCCCCTGCAACCAAACGAACTGTCAGAGACACAAATCTACAATGGACATAGTGTAAAATGGTCCAATTCAAGTAAGTTATTCATTTGGCATCATTCGAATGGAAAGAAATCAAGTTTTAATGAAAATTATCATATTCTGCCAAAACGTGCTTTTCAGCCCCTGAAAAGCACATTTTGGCCATAAAAACTGAATATGTCCCCTGCAACCAAACGAACTGTCAGAGACACAAATCTACAATGGACATAGTGTAAAATGGTCCAATTCAAGTAAGTTATTCATTTGGCATCATTCGAAGTGATAGAAATCAAGTTTTAATGAAAATTATCATACTCGGCCAAAACATGCTTTTCAGCCCCTGAAAAGCACATTTTGGCCATAAAAACTGAATATGTCCCCTGCAACCAAACGAACTGTCAGAGACACAAATCTACAATGGACATAGTGTAAAATGGTCCAATTCAAGTAAGTTATTCATTTGGCATCATTCGAATGGATAGAAATCAAGTTTTAATGAAAATTATCATATTCTGCCAAAACGTGCTTTTCAGCCCCTGAAAAGCACATTTTGGCCATAAAAACTGAATATGTCCCCTGCAACCAAATGAACTGTCAGAGACACAAATCTACAATGGACATAGTGTAAAATGGTCCAATTCAAGTAAGTTATTCATTTGGCATCATTCGAATGGATAGAAATCAAGTTTTAATGAAAATTATCATACTCGGCCAAAACATGCTTTTCAGCCTCTGAAAAGCACATTTTGGCCATAAAAACTGAAAATGTCCCCTGCAACCAAACGAACTGTCGGAGACACAAATCTACAATGGACATAGTGTAAAATGGTCCAATTCAAGTAAGTTATTCATTTGGCATCAATCGAAGTGATAGAAATCAAGTTTTAATGAAAATTATCAAACTCGGCCAAAACATGCTTTTCAGCCTCTGAAAAGCACATTTTGGCCATAAAAACTGAAAATGTCCCCTGCAACCAAACGAACTGTCGGAGACACAAATCTACAATGGACATAGTGTAAAATGGTCCAATTCAAGTAAGTTATTCATTTGGCATCATTCGAAGTGATAGAAATCAAGTTTTAATGAAAATTATCATACTCGGCCAAAACATGCTTTTCAGCCTCTGAAAAGCACATTTTGGCCATAAAAACTGAATATGTCCCCTACAACCAAACGAACTGTCAGAGACACAAATCTACAATGGACATAGTGTAAAATGGTCCAATTCAAGTAAGTCATTCATTTGGCATCATTCGAAGTGATAGAAATCAAGTTTTAATGAAAATTATCATACTCGGCCAAAACATGCTTTTCAGCCCCTGAAAAGCACATTTTGGCCATCAAAACTGAATATGTCCCCTGCAACCAAACGAACTGTCAGAGACACAAATCTACAATGGACATAGTGTAAAATGGTCCAATTCAAGTAAGTTATTCATTTGGCATCATTCGAAGTGATAGAAATTAAGTTTTAATGTAAATTATCATACGCGGCCAAAACATGCTTTTCAGCCCCTGAAAAGCACATTTTGGCCTTAAAAACTGAATATGTCCCCTGCAACCAAACGAACTGTCAGAGACACAAATCTACAATGGACATAGTGTAAAATGGTCCAATTCAAGTAAGTTATTCATTTGGCATCATTCGAAGTGATAGAAATTAAGTTTTAATGAAAATTATCATACTCTGCCAAAACATGCTTTTCAGCCTCTGAAAAGCACATTTTGGCCATAAAAACTGAAAATGTCCCCTGCAACCAAACGAACTGTCGGAGACACAAATCTACAATGGACATAGTGTAAAATGGTCCAATTCAAGTAAGTTATTCATTTGGCATCATTCGAAGTGATAGAAATTAAGTTTTAATGAAAATCATCATACTCGGCCAAGACATGCTTTTCAGCCCCTGAAAAGCACATTTTGGCCATAAAAACTGAAAATGTCCCCTGCAACCAAACGAACTGTCGGAGACACAAATCTACAATTGACATAGTGTAAAATGGTCCAATTCAAGTAAGTTATTCATTTGGCATCATTCGAAGTGATAGAAATCAAGTTTTAATGAAAATTATCATACTCGGCCAAAACATGCTTTTCAGCCCCTGAAAAGCACATTTTGGCCATAAAAACTGAATATGTCCCCTGCAACCAAACGAACTTTCAGAGACACAAATCTACAATGGACATAGTGTAAAATGGTCCAATTCAAGTAAGTTATTCATTTGGCATCATTCGAAGTGATAGAAATCAAGTTTTAATGAAAATTATCATACTCGGCCAAAACATGCTTTTCAGCCTCTGAAAAGCACATTTTGGCCATAAAAACTGAATATGTCCCCTGCAACCAAACGAACTGTCAGAGACACAAATCTACAATGGACATAGTGTAAAATGGTCCAATTCAAGTAAGTTATTCATTTGGCATCATTCGAAGTGATAGAAATCAAGTTTTAATGAAAATTACCATTCTCGGCCAAAACATGCTTTTCAGCCTCTGAAAAGCACATTTTGGCCATAAAAACTGAAAATGTCCCCTGCAACCAAACGAACTGTCGGAGACACAAATCTACAATGGACATAGTGTAAAATGGTCCAATTCAGGTAAGTTATTCATTTGGCATCAATCGAAGTGATAGAAATCGAGTTTTAATGAAAATTATCAAACTCGGCCAAAACATGCTTTTCAGCCCCTGAAAAGCACATTTTGGCCATAAAAACTGAATATGTCCCCTGCAACCAAACGAACTGTCAGAGACACAAATCTACAATGGACATAGTGTAAAATGGTCCAATTCAAGTAAGTTATTCATTTGGCATCATTCGAAGTGATAGAAATTAAGTTTTAATGAAAATTATCATACTCTGCCAAAACATGCTTTTCAGCCTCTGAAAAGCACATTTTGGCCATAAAAACTGAAAATGTCCCCTGCAACCAAACGAACTGTCGGAGACACAAATCTACAATGGACATAGTGTAAAATGGTCCAATTCAAGTAAGTTATTCATTTGGCATCATTCGAAGTGATAGAAATCAAGTTTTAATGAAAATTATCATACTCGGCCAAAACATGCTTTTCAGCCCCTGAAAAGCACATTTTGGCCATAAAAACTGAAAATGTCCCCTGCAACCAAACGAACTGTCGGAGACACAAATCTACAATGGACATAGTGTAAAATGGTCCAATTCAAGTAAGTTATTCATTTGGCATCATTCGAATGGATAGAAATCAAGTTTTAATGAAAATTATCATACTCGGCCAAAACATGCTTTTCAGCCTCTGAAAAGCACATTTTGGCCATAAAAACTGAAAATGTCCCCTGCAACCAAACGAACTGTCGGAGACACAAATCTACAATGGACATAGTGTAAAATGGTCCAATTCAAGTAAGTTATTCATTTGGCATCATTCGAAGTGATAGAAATCAAGTTTTAATGAAAATTACCATACTCGGCCAAAACATGCTTTTCAGCCTCTGAAAAGCACATTTTGGCCATAAAAACTGAAAATGTCCCCTGCAACCAAACGAACTGTCGGAGACACAAATCTACAATGGACATAGTGTAAAATGGTCCTATTCAAGTAAGTTATTCATTTGGCATCATTCGAATGGATAGAAATCAAGTTTTAATGAAAATTATCAAACTCGGCCAAAACATGCTTTTCAGCCCCTGAAAAGCACATTTTGGCCATAAAAACTGAATATGTCCCCTGCAACCAAACGAACTGTCAGAGACACAAATCTACAATGGACATAGTGTAAAATGGTCCAATTCAAGTAAGTTATTCATTTGGCATCATTCGAAGTGATAGAAATTAAGTTTTAATGAAAATTATCATACTCTGCCAAAACATGCTTTTCAGCCTCTGAAAAGCACATTTTGGCCATAAAAACTGAAAATGTCCCCTGCAACCAAACGAACTGTCGGAGACACAAATCTACAATGGACATAGTGTAAAATGGTCCAATTCAACTAAGTTATTCATTTGGCATCATTCGAATGGATAGAAATCAAGTTTTAATGAAAATTATCATACTCGGCCAAAACATGCTTTTCAGCCTCTGAAAAGCACATTTTGGCCATAAAAACTGAAAATGTCCCCTGCAACCAAACGAACTGTCGGAGACACAAATCTACAATGGACATAGTGTAAAATGGTCCAATTCAAGTAAGTTATTCATTTGGCATCATTCGAAGTGATAGAAATCAAGTTTTAATGAAAATTACCATACTCGGCCAAAACATGCTTTTCAGCCTCTGAAAAGCACATTTTGGCCATAAAAACTGAAAATGTCCCCTGCAACCAAACGAACTGTCGGAGACACAAATCTACAATGGACATAGTGTAAAATGGTCCAATTCAAGTAAGTTATTCATTTGGCATCAATCGAAGTGATAGAAATCAAGTTTTAATGAAAATTATCAAACTCGGCCAAAACATGCTTTTCAGCCCCTGAAAAGCACATTTTGGCCATAAAAACTCAATATGTCCCCTGCAACCAAACGAACTGTCAGAGACACAAATCTACAATGGACATAGTGTAAAATGATCCAATTCAAGTAAGTTATTCATTTGGCATCATTCGAAGTGATAGAAATTAAGTTTTAATGAAAATTATCATACTCTGCCAAAACATGCTTTTCAGCCTCTGAAAAGCACATTTTGGCCATAAAAACTGAAAATGTCCCCTGCAACCAAACGAACTGTCGGAGACACAAATCTACAATGGACATAGTGTAAAATGGTCCAATTCAAGTAAGTTATTCATTTGGCATCAATCGAAGTGATAGAAATCAAGTTTTAATGAAAATTATCAAACTCGGCCAAAACATGCTTTTCAGCCCCTGAAAAGCACATTTTGGCCATAAAAACTGAATATGTCCCCTGCAACCAAACGAACTGTCAGAGACACAAATCTACAATGGACATAGTGTAAAATGGTCCAATTCAAGTAAGTTATTCATTTGGCATCATTCGAAGTGATAGAAATTAAGTTTTAATGAAAATTATCATACTCTGCCAAAACATGCTTTTCAGCCTCTGAAAAGCACATTTTGGCAATAAAAACTGAATATGTCCCCTGCAACCAAATGAACTGTCAGAGACACAAATCTACAATGGACATAGTGTAAAATGGTCCAATTCAAGTAAGTTATTCATTTGGCATCATTCGAATGGATAGAAATCAAGTTTTAATGAAAATTATCATACTCTGCCAAAACATGCTTTTCAGCCTCTGAAAAGCACATTTTGGCCATAAAAACTGAAAATGTCCCCTGCAACCAAACGAACTGTCGGAGACACAAATCTACAATGGACATAGTGTAAAATGGTCCAATTCAAGTAAGTTATTCATTTGGCATCATTCGAAGTGATAGAAATCAAGTTTTAATGAAAATTATCATACTCGGCCAAAACATGCTTTTCAGCCTCAGAAAAGCACATTTTGGCCATAAAAACTGAATATGTCCCCTGCAACCAAACGAACTGTCAGAGACACAAATCTACAATGGACATAGTGTAAAATGGTCCAATTCAAGTAAGTTATTCATTTGGCATCATTCGAAGTGATAGAAATCAAGTTTTAATGAAAATTATCATACTCGGCCAAAACATGCTTTTCAGCCCCTGAAAAGCACATTTTGGCCATAAAAACTGAATATGTCCCCTGCAACCAAACGAACTGTCAGAGACACAAATCTACAATGGACATAGTGTAAAATGGTCCAATTCAAGTAAGTTATTCATTTGGCATCATTCGAAGTGATAGAAATTAAGTTTTAATGAAAATTATCATACTCTGCCAAAATATGCTTTTCAGCCTCTGAAAAGCACATTTTGGCCATAAAAACTGAAAATGTCCCCTGCAACCAAACGAACTGTCGGAGACACAAATCTACAATGGACATAGTGTAAAATGGTCCAATTCAAGTAAGTTATTCATTTGGCATCATTCGAAGTGATAGAAATTAAGTTTTAATGAAAATTATCATATTCTGCCAAAACATGCTTTTCAGCCTCTGAAAAGCACATTTTGGCCATAAAAACTGAAAATGTCCCCTGCAACCAAACGAACTGTCGGAGACACAAATCTACAATGGACATAGTGTAAAATGGTCCAATTCAAGTAAGTTATTCATTTGGCATCATTCGAAGTGATAGAAATTAAGTTTTAATGAAAATCATCATACTCGGCCAAAACATGCTTTTTAGCCCCTGAAAAGCACATTTTGGCCATAAAAACTGAAAATGTCCCCTGCAACCAAACGAACTGTCGGAGACACAAATCTACAATGGACATAGTGTAAAATGGTCCAATTCAAGTAAGTTATTCATTTGGCATCATTCGAAGTGATAGAAATTAAGTTTTAATGAAAATCATCATACTCGGCCAAAACATGCTTTTTAGCCCCTGAAAAGCACATTTTGGCCATAAAAACTGAAAATCTCCCCTGCAACCAAACGAACTGTCGGAGACACAAATCTACAATGGACATAGTGTAAAATGGTCCAATTCAAGTAAGTTATTCATTTGGCATCATTCGAAGTGATAGAAATCAAGTTTTAATGAAAATTACCATACTCGGCCAAAACATGCTTTTCAGCCTCTGAAAAGCACATTTTGGCCATAAAAACTGAAAATGTCCCCTGCAACCAAACGAACTGTCAGAGACACAAATCTACAATGGACATAGTGTAAAATGGTCCAATTCAGGTAAGTTATTCATTTGGCATCAATCGAAGTGATAGAAATCAAGTTTTAATGAAAATTATCAAACTCGGCCAAAACATGCTTTTCAGCACCTGAAAAGCACATTTTGGCCATAAAAACTGAATATGTCCCCTGCAACCAAACGAACTGTCAGAGACACAAATCTACAATGGACATAGTGTAAAATGGTCCAATTCAAGTAAGTTATTCATTTGGCATCATTCGAAGTGATAGAAGTTAAGTTTTAATGAAAATTATCATACTCTGCCAAAACATGCTTTTCAGCCTCTGAAAAGCACATTTTGGCCATAAAAACTGAAAATGTCCCCTGCAACCAAACGAACTGTCGGAGACACAAATCTACAATGGAAATAGTGTAAAATGGTCCATTTCAAGTAAGTTATTCATTTGGCATCATTCGAAGTGATAGAAATCAAGTTTTAATGAAAATTATCATACTCGGCCAAAACATGCTTTTCAGCCCCTGAAAAGCACATTTTGGCCATAAAAATTGAATATGTCCCCTACAACCAAACGAACTGTCAGAGACACAAATCTACAATGGACATAGTGTAAAATGGTCCAATTCAAGTAAGTTATTCATTTGGCATCATTCGAAGTGATAAAAATCAAGTTTTAATGAAAATTATCATACTCGGCCAAAACATGCTTTTCAGCCCCTGAAAAGCACATTTTGGCCATAAAAACTGAATATGTCCCCTGCAACCAAACGAACTGTCAGAGACACAAATCTACAATGGACATAGTGTAAAATGGTCCAATTCAAGTAAGTTATTCATTTGGCATCATTCGAAGTGATAGAAATCAAGTTTTAATGAAAATTATCATACTCTGCCAAAACATGCTTTTCAGCCTCTGAAAAGCACATTTTGGCCATAAAAACTGAAAATGTCCCCTGCAACCAAACGAACTGTCGGAGACACAAATCTACAATGGACATAGTGTAAAATGGTCCAATTCAAGTAAGTTATTCATTTGGCATCATTCGAAGTGATAGAAATTAAGTTTTAATGAAAATTATCATACTCTGCCAAAACATGCTTTTCAGCCTCTGAAAAGCACATTTTGGCCATAAAAACTGAAAATGTCCCCTGCAACCAAACGAACTGTCGGAGACACAAATCTACAATGGACATAGTGTAAAATGGTCCAATTCAAGTAAGTTATTCATTTGGCATCATTCGAAGTGATAGAAATT
This sequence comes from Stigmatopora argus, assembly GCF_051989625.1. Taxonomy (NCBI): domain Eukaryota; kingdom Metazoa; phylum Chordata; class Actinopteri; order Syngnathiformes; family Syngnathidae; genus Stigmatopora; species Stigmatopora argus. Next base: position 628,220 of record NW_027520047.1, read on the forward strand.
AAGTTTTAATGAAAATCATCATACTCGGCCAAAACATGCTTTTCAGCCCCTGAAAAAGCACATTTTGGCCATAAAAACTGAAAATGTCCCCTGCAACCAAACGAACTGTCGGAGACACAAATCTACAATGGACATAGTGTAAAATGGTCCAATTCAAGTAAGTTATTCATTTGGCATCATTCGAATGGATAGAAATCAAGTTTTAATGAAAATTATCATACTCGGCCAAAACATGCTTTTCAGCCTCTGAAAAGCACATTTTGGCCATAAAAACTGAAAATGTCCCCTGCAACCAAACGAACTGTCGGAGACACAAATCTACAATGGACGTAGTGTAAAATGGTCCAATTCAAGTAAGTTATTCATTTGGCATCATTCGAAGTGATAGAAATCAAGTTTTAATGAAAATTACCATACTCGGCCAAAACATGCTTTTCAGCCCCTGAAAAGCACATTTTGGCCATAAAAACTGAAAATGTCCCCTGCAACCAAACGAACTGTCGGAGACACAAATCTACAATGGACATAGTGTAAAATGGTCCTATTCAAGTAAGTTATTCATTTGGCATCATTTGAATGGATAGAAATCAAGTTTTAATGAAAATTATCAAACTCGGCCAAAACATGCTTTTCAGCCCCTGAAAAGCACATTTTGGCCATAAAAACTGAATGTCCCCTGCAACCAAACGAACTGTCAGAGACACAAATCTACAATGGACATAGTGTAAAATGGTCCAATTCAAGTAAGTTATTCATTTGGCATCATTCGAAGTGATAGAAATTAAGTTTTAATGAAAATTATCATACTCTGCCAAAACATGCTTTTCAGCCTCTGAAAAGCACATTTTGGCCATAAAAACTGAAAATGTCCCCTGCAACCAAACGAACTGTCGGAGACACAAATCTACAATGGACATAGTGTAAAATGGTCCAATTCAACTAAGTTATTCATTTGGCATCATTCGAATGGATAGAAATCAAGTTTTAATGAAAATTATCATACTCGGCCAAAACATGCTTTTCAGCCTCTGAAAAGCACATTTTGGCCATAAAAACTGAAAATGTCCCCTGCAACCAAACGAACTGTCGGAGACACAAATCTACAATGGACATAGTGTAAAATGGTCCAATTCAAGTAAGTTATTCATTTGGCATCATTCGAAGTGATAGAAATCAAGTTTTAATGAAAATTATCATACTCGGCCAAAACATGCTTTTCAGCCTCAGAAAAGCACATTTTGGCCATAAAAACTGAATATGTCCCCTGCAACCAAACGAACTGTCAGAGACACAAATCTACAATGGACATAGTGTAAAATGGTCCAGTTCAAGTAAGTTATTCATTTGGCATCATTCGAAGTGATAGAAATCAAGTTTTAATGAAAATTATCATACTCGGCCAAAACATGCTTTTCAGCCCCTGAAAAGCACATTTTGGCCATAAAAACTGAATATGTCCCCTGCAACCAAACGAACTGTCAGAGACACAAATCTACAATGGACATAGTGTAAAATGGTCCAATTCAAGTAAGTTATTCATTTGGCATCATTCGAAGTGATAGAAATTAAGTTTTAATGAAAATTATCATACTCTGCCAAAATATGCTTTTCAGCCTCTGAAAAGCACATTTTGGCCATAAAAACTGAAAATGTCCCCTGCAACCAAACGAACTGTCGGAGACACAAATCTACAATGGACATAGTGTAAAATGGTCCAATTCAAGTAAGTTATTCATTTGGCATCATTCGAAGTGATAGAAATTAAGTTTTAATGAAAATTATCATATTCTGCCAAAACATGCTTTTCAGCCTCTGAAAAGCACATTTTGGCCATAAAAACTGAAAATGTCCCCTGCAACCAAACGAACTGTCGGAGACACAAATCTACAATGGACATAGTGTAAAATGGTCCAATTCAAGTAAGTTATTCATTTGGCATCATTCGAAGTGATAGAAATTAAGTTTTAATGAAAATCATCATACTCGGCCAAAACATGCTTTTTAGCCCCTGAAAAGCACATTTTGGCCATAAAAACTGAAAATCTCCCCTGCAACCAAACGAACTGTCGGAGACACAAATCTACAATGGACATAGTGTAAAATGGTCCAATTCAAGTAAGTTATTCATTTGGCATCATTCGAAGTGATAGAAATCAAGTTTTAATGAAAATTACCATACTCGGCCAAAACATGCTTTTCAGCCTCTGAAAAGCACATTTTGGCCATAAAAACTGAAAATGTCCCCTGCAACCAAACGAACTGTCAGAGACACAAATCTACAATGGACATAGTGTAAAATGGTCCAATTCAGGTAAGTTATTCATTTGGCATCAATCGAAGTGATAGAAATCAAGTTTTAATGAAAATTATCAAACTCGGCCAAAACATGCTTTTCAGCCCCTGAAAAGCACATTTTGGCCATAAAAACTGAATATGTCCCCTGCAACCAAACGAACTGTCAGAGACACAAATCTACAATGGACATAGTGTAAAATGGTCCAATTCAAGTAAGTTATTCATTTGGCATCATTCGAAGTGATAGAAGTTAAGTTTTAATGAAAATTATCATACTCTGCCAAAACATGCTTTTCAGCCTCTGAAAAGCACATTTTGGCCATAAAAACTGAAAATGTCCCCTGCAACCAAACGAACTGTCGGAGACACAAATCTACAATGGAAATAGTGTAAAATGGTCCATTTCAAGTAAGTTATTCATTTGGCATCATTCGAAGTGATAGAAATCAAGTTTTAATGAAAATTATCATACTCGGCCAAAACATGCTTTTCAGCCCCTGAAAAGCACATTTTGGCCATAAAAATTGAATATGTCCCCTACAACCAAACGAACTGTCAGAGACACAAATCTACAATGGACATAGTGTAAAATGGTCCAATTCAAGTAAGTTATTCATTTGGCATCATTCGAAGTGATAAAAATCAAGTTTTAATGAAAATTATCATACTCGGCCAAAACATGCTTTTCAGCCCCTGAAAAGCACATTTTGGCCATAAAAACTGAATATGTCCCCTGCAACCAAACGAACTGTCAGAGACACAAATCTACAATGGACATAGTGTAAAATGGTCCAATTCAAGTAAGTTATTCATTTGGCATCATTCGAAGTGATAGAAATCAAGTTTTAATGAAAATTATCATACTCTGCCAAAACATGCTTTTCAGCCTCTGAAAAGCACATTTTGGCCATAAAAACTGAAAATGTCCCCTGCAACCAAACGAACTGTCGGAGACACAAATCTACAATGGACATAGTGTAAAATGGTCCAATTCAAGTAAGTTATTCATTTGGCATCATTCGAAGTGATAGAAATTAAGTTTTAATGAAAATTATCATACTCTGCCAAAACATGCTTTTCAGCCTCTGAAAAGCACATTTTGGCCATAAAAACTGAAAATGTCCCCTGCAACCAAACGAACTGTCGGAGACACAAATCTACAATGGACATAGTGTAAAATGGTCCAATTCAAGTAAGTTATTCATTTGGCATCATTCGAAGTGATAGAAATTAAGTTTTAATGAAAATCATCATACTCGGCCAAAACATGCTTTTTAGCCCCTGAAAAGCACATTTTGGCCATAAAAACTGAAAATCTCCCCTGCAACCAAACGAACTGTCGGAGACACAAATCTACAATGGACATAGTGTAAAATGGTCCAATTCAAGTAAGTTATTCATTTGGCATCATTCGAAGTGATAGAAATCAAGTTTTAATGAAAATTACCATACTCGGCCAAAACATGCTTTTCAGCCTCTGAAAAGCACATTTTGGCCATAAAAACTGAAAATGTCCCCTGCAACCAAACGAACTGTCAGAGACACAAATCTACAATGGACATAGTGTAAAATGGTCCAATTCAGGTAAGTTATTCATTTGGCATCAATCGAAGTGATAGAAATCAAGTTTTAATGAAAATTATCAAACTTGGCCAAAACATGCTTTTCAGCCCCTGAAAAGCACATTTTGGCCATAAAAACTGAATATGTCCCCTGCAACCAAACGAACTGTCAGAGACACAAATCTACAATGGACATAGTGTAAAATGGTCCAATTCAAGTAAGTTATTCATTTGGCATCATTCGAATTGATAGAAGTTAAGTTTTAATGAAAATTATCATACTCTGCCAAAACATGCTTTTCAGCCTCTGAAAAGCACATTTTGGCCATAAAAACTGAAAATGTCCCCTGCAACCAAACGAACTGTCGGAGACACAAATCTACAATGGACATAGTGTAAAATGGTCCATTTCAAGTAAGTTATTCATTTGGCATCATTCGAAGTGATAGAAATCAAGTTTTAATGAAAATTATCATACTCGGCCAAAACATGCTTTTCAGCCCCTGAAAAGCACATTTTGGCCATAAAAATTGAATATGTCCCCTACAACCAAACGAACTGTCAGAGACACAAATCTACAATGGACATAGTGTAAAATGGTCCAATTCAAGTAAGTTATTCATTTGGCATCATTCGAAGTGATAGAAATCAAGTTTTAATGAAAATTATCATACTCGGCCAAAACATGCTTTTCAGCCCCTGAAAAGCACATTTTGGCCATAAAAACTGAATATGTCCCCTGCAACCAAACGAACTGTCAGAGACACAAATCTACAATGGACATAGTGTAAAATGGTCCAATTCAAGTAAGTTATTCATTTGGCATCATTCGAAGTGATAGAAATTAAGTTTTAATGTAAATTATCATACGCGGCCAAAACATGCTTTTCAGCCTCTGAAAAGCACATTTTGGCCATAAAAACTGAAAATGTCCCCTGCAACCAAACGAACTGTCGGAGACACAAATCTACAATGGACATAGTGTAAAATGGTCCATTTCAAGTAAGTTATTCATTTGGCATCATTCGAAGTGATAGAAATCAAGTTTTAATGAAAATTATCATACTCGGCCAAAACATGCTTTTCAGCCCCTGAAAAGCACATTTTGGCCATAAAAACTGAATATGTCCCCTACAACCAAACGAACTGTCAGAGACACAAATCTACAATGGACATAGTGTAAAATGGTCCAATTCAAGTAAGTTATTCATTTGGCATCATTCGAAGTGATAGAAATCAAGTTTTAATGAAAATTATCATACTCGGCCAAAACATGCTTTTCAGCCCCTGAAAAGCACATTTTGGCCATAAAAACTGAATATGTCCCCTGCAACCAAACGAACTGTCAGAGACACAAATCTACAATGGACATAGTGTAAAATGGTCCAATTCAAGTAAGTTATTCATTTGGCATCATTCGAAGTGATAGAAATTAAGTTTTAATGAAAATTATCATACTCGGCCAAAACATGCTTTTCAGCCTCTGAAAAGCACATTTTGGCCATAAAAACTGAAAATGTCCCCTGCAACCAAACGAACTGTCGGAGACACAAATCTACAATGGACATAGTGTAAAATGGTCCAATTCAAGTAAGTTATTCATTTGGCATCAATCGAAGTGATAGAAATCAAGTTTTAATGAAAATTATCAAACTCGGCCAAAACATGCTTTTCAGCCCCTGAAAAGCACATTTTGGCCATAAAAACTGAAAATGTCCCCTGCAACCAAACGAACTGTCAGAGACACAAATCTACAATGGACATAGTCTAAAATGGTCCAATTCAAGTAAGTTATTCATTTGGCATCATTCGAAGTGATAGAAATTAAGTTTTAATGAAAATCATCATACTCGGCCAAAACATGCTTTTCAGCCCCTGAAAAGCACATTTTGGCCATGAAAATTATCATACTCTGCCAAAACATGCTTTTCAGCCTCTGAAAAGCACATTTTGGCCATAAAAACTGAAAATGTCCCCTGCAACCAAACGAACTGTCGGAGACACAAATCTACAATGGACATAGTGTAAAATGGTCCAATTCAAGTAAGTTATTCATTTGGCATCATTCGAAGTGATAGAAATCAAGTTTTAATGAAAATTATCATACTCGGCCAAAACATGCTTTTCAGCCTCTGAAAAGCACATTTTGGCCACAAAAACTGAATATGTCCCCTGCAACCAAACGAACTGTCAGAGACACAAATCTACAATGGACATAGTGTAAAATGGTCCAATTCAAGTAAGTTATTCATTTGGCATCATTCGAAGTGATAGAAATTAAGTTTTAATGAAAATTATCATACTCTGCCAAAACATGCTTTTCAGCCTCTGAAAAGCACATTTTGGCCATAAAAACTGAAAATGTCCCCTGCAACCAAACGAACTGTCGGAGACACAAATCTACAATGGACATAGTGTAAAATGGTCCAATTCAAGTAAGTTATTCATTTGGCATCATTCGAAGTGATAGAAATCAAGTTTTAATGAAAATTAACATACTCGGCCAAAACATGCTTTTCAGCCTCTGAAAAGCACATTTTGGCCATAAAAACTGAATATGTCCCCTGCAACCAAACGAACTGTCAGAGACACAAATCTACAATGGACATAGTGTAAAATGGTCCAATTCAAGTAAGTTATTCATTTGGCATCATTCGAAGTGATAGAAATTAAGTTTTAATGAAAATTACCATACTCGGCCAAAACATGCTTTTCAGCCTCTGAAAAGCACATTTTGGCCATAAAAACTGAAAATGTCCCCTGCAACCAAACGAACTGTCGGAGACACAAATCTACAATGGACATAGTGTAAAATGGTCCAATTCAAGTAAGTTATTCATTTGGCATCATTCGAAGTGATAGAAATCAAGTTTTAATGAAAATTATCATACTCGGCCAAAACATGCTTTTCAGCCTCTGAAAAGCACATTTTGGCCACAAAAACTGAATATGTCCCCTGCAACCAAACGAACTGTCAGAGACACAAATCTACAATGGACATAGTGTAAAATGGTCCAATTCAAGTAAGTTATTCATTTGGCATCATTCGAAGTGATAGAAATTAAGTTTTAATGAAAATTATCATACTCTGCCAAAACATGCTTTTCAGCCTCTGAAAAGCACATTTTGGCCATAAAAACTGAAAATGTCCCCTGCAACCAAACGAACTGTCGGAGACACAAATCTACAATGGACATAGTGTAAAATGGTCCAATTCAAGTAAGTTATTCATTTGGCATCAATCGAAGTGATAGAAATCAAGTTTTAATGAAAATTATCAAACTCGGCCAAAACATGCTTTTCAGCCCCTGAAAAGCACATTTTGGCCATAAAAACTGAATATGTCCCCTGCAACCAAATGAACTGTCAGAGACACAAATCTACAATGGACATAGTGCAAAATGGTCCAATTCAAGTAAGTTATTCATTTGGCATCATTCGAATGGATAGAAATCAAGTTTTAATGAAAATTATCATACTCGGCCAAAACATGCTTTTCAGCCTCTGAAAAGCACATTTTGGCCATAAAAACTGAATATGTCCCCTGCAACCAAACGAACTGTCAGAGACACAAATCTACAATGGACATAGTGTAAAATGGTCCAATTCAAGAAAGTTATTCATTTGGCATCAATCGAAGTGATAGAAATCAAGTTTTAATGAAAATTATCATACTCGGCCAAAACATGCTTTACAGCCTCTGAAAAGCACATTTTGGCCATAAAAACTGAATATGTCCCCTACAACCAAACGAACTGTCAGAGACACAAATCTACAATGGACATAGTGTAAAATGGTCCAATTCAAGTAAATTATTCATTTGGCATCATTCGAAGTGATAGAAATCAAGTTTTAATGAAAATTATCATACTCGGCCAAAACATGCTTTTCAGCCTCTGAAAAGCACATTTTGGCCATAAAACTGAAAATGTCCCCTGCAACCAAACGAACTGTCGGAGACACAAATCTACAATGGACATAGTGTAAAATGGTCCAATTCAAGTAAGTTATTCATTTGGCATCATTCGAATGGATAGAAATCAAGTTTTAATGAAAATTATCATACTCGGCCAAAACATGCTTTTCAGCCTCTGAAAAGCACATTTTGGCCATAAAAACTGAAAATGTCCCCTGCAACCAAACGAACTCTTGGAGACACAAATCTACAATGGACATAGTGTAAAATGGTCCAATTCAAGTAAGTTATTCATTTGGCATCATTCGAAGTGATAGAAATCAAGTTTTAATGAAAATTACCATACTCGGCCAAAACGTGCTTTTCAGCCCCTGAAAAGCACATTTTGGCCATAAAAACTGAATATGTCCCCTGCAACCAAATGAACTGTCGGAGACACAAATCTACAATGGACATAGTGTAAAATGGTCCAATTCAAGTAAGTTATTCATTTGGCATCAATCGAAGTGATAGAAATCAAGTTTTAATGAAAATTATCAAACTCGGCCAAAACATGCTTTTCAGCCCCTGAAAAGCACATTTTGGCCATAAAAACTGAATATGTCCCCTGCAACCAAACGAACTGTCAGAGACACAAATCTACAATGGACATAGTGTAAAATGGTCCAATTCAAGTAAGTTATTCATTTGGCATCATTCGAAGTGATAGAAATTAAGTTTTAATGAAAATTATCATACTCTGCCAAAACATGCTTTTCAGCCTCTGAAAAGCACATTTTGGCCATAAAAACTGAATATGTCCCCTGCAACCAAACGAACTGTCAGAGACACAAATCTACAATGGACATAGTGTAAAATGGTCCAATTCAAGTAAGTTATTCATTTGGCATCATTCGAAGTGATAGAAATTAAGTTTTAATGAAAATTACCATACTCGGCCAAAACATGCTTTTCAGCCTCTGAAAAGCACATTTTGGCCATAAAAACTGAAAATGTCCCCTGCAACCAAACGAACTGTCGGAGACACAAATCTACAATGGACATAGTGTAAAATGGTCCAATTCAAGTAAGTTATTCATTTGGCATCAATCGAAGTGATAGAAATCAAGTTTTAATGAAAATTATCAAACTCGGCCAAAACATGCTTTTCAGCCCCTGAAAAGCACATTTTGGCCATAAAAACTGAATATGTCCCCGCAACCAAACGAACTGTCAGAGACACAAATCTACAATGGACATAGTGTAAAATGTTCCAATTCAAGTAAGTTATTCATTTGGCATCATTCGAAGTGATAGAAATTAAGTTTTAATGAAAATTATCATACTCTGCCAAAACATGCTTTTCAGCCTCTGAAAAGCACATTTTGGCCATAAAAACTGAAAATGTCCCCTGCAACCAAACGAACTGTCGGAGACACAAATCTACAATGGACATAGTGTAAAATGGTCCAATTCAAGTAAGTTATTCATTTGGCATCATTCGAAGTGATAGAAATCAAGTTTTAATGAAAATTATCATACTCGGCCAAAACATGCTTTTCAGCCTCTGAAAAGCACATTTTGGCCACAAAAACTGAATATGTCCCCTGCAACCAAACGAACTGTCAGAGACACAAATCTACAATGGACATAGTGTAAAATGGTCCAATTCAAGTAAGTTATTCATTTGGCATCATTCGAAGTGATAGAAATTAAGTTTTAATGAAAATTATCATACTCTGCCAAAACATGCTTTTCAGCCTCTGAAAAGCACATTTTGGCCATAAAAACTGAAAATGTCCCCTGCAACCAAACGAACTGTCGGAGACACAAATCTACAATGGACATAGTGTAAAATGGTCCAATTCAAGTAAGTTATTCATTTTGCATCAATCGAAGTGATAGAAATCAAGTTTTAATGAAAATTATCAAACTCGGCCAAAACATGCTTTTCAGCCCCTGAAAAGCACATTTTGGCCATAAAAACTGAATATGTCCCCTGCAACCAAACGAACTGTCAGAGACACAAATCTACAATGGACATAGTGTAAAATGGTCCAATTCAAGTAAGTTATTCATTTGGCATCATTCGAAGTGATAGAAATTAAGTTTTAATGAAAATTATCATACTCTGCCAAAACATGCTTTTCAGCCTCTGAAAAGCACATTTTGGCCATAAAAACTGAAAATGTCCCCTGCAACCAAACGAACTGTCGGAGACACAAATCTACAATGGACATAGTGTAAAATAGTCCAATTCAAGTAAGTTATTCATTTGGCATCAATCGAAGTGATAGAAATCAAGTTTTAATGAAAATCATCATACTCGGCCAAAACGTGCTTTTCAGCCCCTGAAAAGCACATTTTGGCCATAAAAACTGAATATGTCCCCTGCAACCAAATGAACTGTCAGAGACACAAATCTACAATGGACATAGTGCAAAATGGTCCAATTCAAGTAAGTTATTCATTTGGCATCATTCGAAGTGATAGAAATTAAGTTTTAATGAAAATTATCATACTCTGCCAAAACATGCTTTTCAGCCTCTGAAAAGCACATTTTGGCCATAAAAACTGAAAATGTCCCCTGCAATCAAACGAACTGTCGGAGACACAAATCTACAATGGACATAGTGTAAAATGGTCCAATTCAAGTAAGTTATTCATTTGGCATCAATCGAAGTGATAGAAATCAAGTTTTAATGAAAATTATCAAACTCGGCCAAAACATGCTTTTCAGCCCCTGAAAAGCACATTTTGGCCATAAAAACTGAATATGTCCCCTGCAACCAAACGAACTGTCAGAGACACAAATCTACAATGGACATAGTGTAAAATGGTCCAATTCAAGTAAGTTATTCATTTGGCATCATTCGAAGTGATAGAAATTAAGTTTTAATGAAAATTATCATACTCTGCCAAAACATGCTTTTCAGCCTCTGAAAAGCACATTTTGGCCATAAAAACTGAAAATGTCCCCTGCAACCAAACGAACTGTCGGAGACACAAATCTACAATGGACATAGTGTAAAATGGTCCAATTCAAGTAAGTTATTCATTTTGCATCAATCGAAGTGATAGAAATCAAGTTTTAATGAAAATTATCAAACTCGGCCAAAACATGCTTTTCAGCCCCTGAAAAGCACATTTTGGCCATAAAAACTGAATATGTCCCCTGCAACCAAACGAACTGTCAGAGACACAAATCTACAATGGACATAGTGTAAAATGGTCCAATTCAAGTAAGTTATTCATTTGGCATCATTCGAAGTGATAGAAATCAAGTTTTAATGAAAATCATCATACTCGGCCAAAACGTGCTTTTCAGCCCCTGAAAAGCACATTTTGGCCATAAAAACTGAATATGTCCCCTGCAACCAAATGAACTGTCAGAGACACAAATCTACAATGGACATAGTGCAAAATGGTCCAATTCAAGTAAGTTATTCATTTGGCATCATTCGAAGTGATAGAAATTAAGTTTTAATGAAAATTATCATACTCTGCCAAAACATGCTTTTCAGCCTCTGAAAAGCACATTTTGGCCATAAAAACTGAAAATGTCCCCTGCAATCAAACGAACTGTCGGAGACACAAATCTACAATGGACATAGTGTAAAATGGTCCAATTCAAGTAAGTTATTCATTTGGCATCAATCGAAGTGATAGAAATCAAGTTTTAATGAAAATTATCAAACTCGGCCAAAACATGCTTTTCAGCCCCTGAAAAGCACATTTTGGCCATAAAAACTGAATATGTCCCCTGCAACCAAACGAACTGTCAGAGACACAAATCTACAATGGACATAGTGTAAAATGGTCCAATTCAAGTAAGTTATTCATTTGGCATCATTCGAAGTGATAGAAATTAAGTTTTAATGAAAATTATCATACTCTGCCAAAACATGCTTTTCAGCCTCTGAAAAGCACATTTTGGCCATAAAAACTGAAAATGTCCCCTGCAACCAAACGAACTGTCGGAGACACAAATCTACAATGGACATAGTGTAAAATGGTCCAATTCAAGTAAGTTATTCATTTGGCATCAATCGAAGTGATAGAAATCAAGTTTTAATGAAAATCATCATACTCGGCCAAAACGTGCTTTTCAGCCCCTGAAAAGCACATTTTGGCCATAAAAACTGAATATGTCCCCTGCAACCAAATGAACTGTCAGAGACACAAATCTACAATGGACATAGTGTAAAATGGTCCAATTCAAGTAAGTTATTCATTTGGCATCAATCGAAGTGATAGAAATCAAGTTTTAATGAAAATTATCAAACTCGGCCAAAACATGCTTTTCAGCCTCTGAAAAGCACATTTTGGCCATAAAAACTGAAAATGTCCCCTGCAACCAAACGAACTGTCGGAGACACAAATCTACAATGGACATAGTGTAAAATGGTCCAATTCAAGTAAGTTATTCATTTGGCATCATTCGAAGTGATAGAAATCAAGTTTTAATGAAAATTACCATACTCGGCCAAAACATGCTTTTCAGCCTCTGAAAAGCACATTTTGGCCATAAAAACTGAAAATTTCCCCTGCAACCAAACGAACTGTCGGAGACACAAATTTACAATGGACATAGTGTAAAATGGTCCAATTCAAGTAAGTTATTCATTTGGCATCATTCGAAGTGATAGAAATCAAGTTTTAATGAAAATTATCATACTCGGCCAAAACATGCTTTACAGCCTCTGAAAAGCACATTTTGGCCATAAAAACTGAATATGTCCCCTACAACCAAACGAACTGTCAGAGACACAAATCTACAATGGACATAGTGTAAAATGGTCCAATTCAAGTAAATTATTCATTTGGCATCATTCGAAGTGATAGAAATCAAGTTTTAATGAAAATTATCATACTCGGCCAAAACATGCTTTTCAGCCTCTGAAAAGCACATTTTGGCCATAAAACTGAAAATGTCCCCTGCAACCAAACGAACTGTCGGAGACACAAATCTACAATGGACATAGTGTAAAATGGTCCAATTCAAGTAAGTTATTCATTTGGCATCATTCGAATGGATAGAAATCAAGTTTTAATGAAAATTATCATACTCGGCCAAAACATGCTTTTCAGCCTCTGAAAAGCACATTTTGGCCATAAAAACTGAAAATGTCCCCTGCAACCAAACGAACTGTCGGAGACACAAATCTACAATGGACATAGTGTAAAATGGTCCAATTCAAGTAAGTTATTCATTTGGCATCAATCGAAGTGATAGAAATCAAGTTTTAATGAAAATCATCATACTCGGCCAAAACGTGCTTTTCAGCCCCTGAAAAGCACATTTTGGCCATAAAAACTGAATATGTCCCCTGCAACCAAATGAACTGTCAGAGACACAAATCTACAATGGACATAGTGTAAAATGGTCCAATTCAAGTAAGTTATTCATTTGGATTCATTTGAATGGATAGAAATCAAGTTTTAATGAAAATTATCATACTCGGACAAAACATGCTTTTCAGCCTCTGAAAAGCACATTTTGGCCATAAAAACTGAAAATGTCCCCTGCAACCAAACGAACTGTCGGAGACACAAATCTACAATGGACATAGTGTAAAATGGTCCAATTCAAGTAAGTTATTCATTTGGCATCATTCGAAGTGATAGAAATCAAGTTTTAATGAAAATTACCATACTCGGCCAAAACATGCTTTTCAGCCTCTGAAAAGCACATTTTGGCCATAAAAACTGAAAATTTCCCCTGCAACCAAACGAACTGTCGGAGACACAAATCTACAATGGACATAGTGTAAAATGGTCCAATTCAAGTAAGTTATTCATTTGGCATCAATCGAAGTGATAGAAATCAAGTTTTAATGAAAATTATCAAACTCGGCCAAAACATGCTTTTCAGCCTCTGAAAAGCACATTTTGGCCATAAAAACTGAAAATGTCCCCTGCAACCAAACGAACTGTCGGAGACACAAATCTACAATGGACATAGTGTAAAATGGTCCAATTCAAGTAAGTTATTCATTTGGCATCATTCGAAGTGATAGAAATCAAGTTTTAATGAAAATTATCATACTCGGCCAAAACATGCTTTACAGCCTCTGAAAAGCACATTTTGGCCATAAAAACTGAATATGTCCCCTACAACCAAACGAACTGTCAGAGACACAAATCTACAATGGACATAGTGTAAAATGGTCCAATTCAAGTAAGTTATTCATTTGGCATCATTCGAATGGATAGAAATCAAGTTTTAATGAAAATTATCATACTCTGCCAAAACGTGCTTTTCAGCCCCTGAAAAGCACATTTTGGCCATAAAAACTGAATATGTCCCCTGCAACCAAACGAACTGTCAGAGACACAAATCTACAATGGACATAGTGTAAAATGGTCCAATTCAAGTTAGTTATTCATTTGGCATCATTCGAAGTGATAGAAATTAAGTTTTAATGAAAATTATCATACTCTGCCAAAACATGCTTTTCAGCCTCTGAAAAGCACATTTTGGCCATAAAAACTGAAAATGTCCCCTGCAACCAAACGAACTGTCGGAGACACAAATCTACAATGGACATAGTGTAAAATGGTCCAATTCAAGTAAGTTATTCATTTGGCATCATTCGAAGTGATAGAAATCAAGTTTTAATGAAAATTATCATACTCGGCCAAAACATGCTTTTCAGCCTCTGAAAAGCACATTTTGGCCATAAAAACTGAATATGTCCCCTGCAACCAAACGAACTGTCAGAGACACAAATCTACAATGGACATAGTGTAAAATGGTCCAATTCAAGTAAGTAATTCATTTGGCATCATTCGAAGTGATAGAAATTAAGTTTTAATGAAAATTATCAAACTCGGCCAAAACATGCTTTTCAGCCCCTGAAAAGCACATTTTGGCCATAAAAACTGAATATGTCCCCTGCAACCAAACGAACTGTCAGAGACACAAATATACAATGGACATAGTGTAAAATGGTCCAATTCAAGTAAGTTATTCATTTGGCATCATTCAAAGTGATAGAAATTAAGTTTTAATGAAAATTATCATACTCTGCCAAAACATGCTTTTCAGCCTCTGAAAAGCACATTTTGGCCATAAAAACTGAATATGTCCCCTGCAACCAAATGAACTGTCAGAGACACAAATCTACAATGGACATAGTGTAAAATGGTCCAATTCAAGTAAGTTATTCATTTGGCATCATTCGAATGGATAGAAATCAAGTTTTAATGAAAATTATCATACTCGGCCAAAACATGCTTTTCAGCCTCTGAAAAGCACATTTTGGCCATAAAAACTGAAAATGTCCCCTGCAACCAAACGAACTGTCGGAGACACAAATCTACAATGGACATAGTGTAAAATGGTCCAATTCAAGTAAGTTATTCATTTGGCATCATTCGAAGTGATAGAAATCAAGTTTTAATGAAAATTACCATACTCGGCCAAAACATGCTTTTCAGCCTCTGAAAAGCACATTTTGGCCATAAAAACTGAAAATTTCCCCTGCAACCAAACGAACTGTCGGAGACACAAATTTACAATGGACATAGTGTAAAATGGTCCAATTCAAGTAAGTTATTCATTTGGCATCATTCGAAGTGATAGAAATCAAGTTTTAATGAAAATTATCATACTCGGCCAAAACATGCTTTACAGCCTCTGAAAAGCACATTTTGGCCATAAAAACTGAATATGTCCCCTACAACCAAACGAACTGTCAGAGACACAAATCTACAATGGACATAGTGTAAAATGGTCCAATTCAAGTAAATTATTCATTTGGCATCATTCGAAGTGATAGAAATCAAGTTTTAATGAAAATTATCATACTCGGCCAAAACATGCTTTTCAGCCTCTGAAAAGCACATTTTGGCCATAAAACTGAAAATGTCCCCTGCAACCAAACGAACTGTCGGAGACACAAATCTACAATGGACATAGTGTAAAATGGTCCAATTCAAGTAAGTTATTCATTTGGCATCATTCGAATGGATAGAAATCAAGTTTTAATGAAAATTATCATACTCGGCCAAAACATGCTTTTCAGCCTCTGAAAAGCACATTTTGGCCATAAAAACTGAAAATGTCCCCTGCAACCAAACGAACTGTCGGAGACACAAATCTACAATGGACATAGTGTAAAATGGTCCAATTCAAGTAAGTTATTCATTTGGCATCAATCGAAGTGATAGAAATCAAGTTTTAATGAAAATCATCATACTCGGCCAAAACGTGCTTTTCAGCCCCTGAAAAGCACATTTTGGCCATAAAAACTGAATATGTCCCCTGCAACCAAATGAACTGTCAGAGACACAAATCTACAATGGACATAGTGTAAAATGGTCCAATTCAAGTAAGTTATTCATTTGGATTCATTTGAATGGATAGAAATCAAGTTTTAATGAAAATTATCATACTCGGACAAAACATGCTTTTCAGCCTCTGAAAAGCACATTTTGGCCATAAAAACTGAAAATGTCCCCTGCAACCAAACGAACTGTCGGAGACACAAATCTACAATGGACATAGTGTAAAATGGTCCAATTCAAGTAAGTTATTCATTTGGCATCATTCGAAGTGATAGAAATCAAGTTTTAATGAAAATTACCATACTCGGCCAAAACATGCTTTTCAGCCTCTGAAAAGCACATTTTGGCCATAAAAACTGAAAATTTCCCCTGCAACCAAACGAACTGTCGGAGACACAAATCTACAATGGACATAGTGTAAAATGGTCCAATTCAAGTAAGTTATTCATTTGGCATCAATCGAAGTGATAGAAATCAAGTTTTAATGAAAATTATCAAACTCGGCCAAAACATGCTTTTCAGCCTCTGAAAAGCACATTTTGGCCATAAAAACTGAAAATGTCCCCTGCAACCAAACGAACTGTCGGAGACACAAATCTACAATGGACATAGTGTAAAATGGTCCAATTCAAGTAAGTTATTCATTTGGCATCATTCGAAGTGATAGAAATCAAGTTTTAATGAAAATTATCATACTCGGCCAAAACATGCTTTACAGCCTCTGAAAAGCACATTTTGGCCATAAAAACTGAATATGTCCCCTACAACCAAACGAACTGTCAGAGACACAAATCTACAATGGACATAGTGTAAAATGGTCCAATTCAAGTAAGTTATTCATTTGGCATCATTCGAATGGATAGAAATCAAGTTTTAATGAAAATTATCATACTCTGCCAAAACGTGCTTTTCAGCCCCTGAAAAGCACATTTTGGCCATAAAAACTGAATATGTCCCCTGCAACCAAACGAACTGTCAGAGACACAAATCTACAATGGACATAGTGTAAAATGGTCCAATTCAAGTTAGTTATTCATTTGGCATCATTCGAAGTGATAGAAATTAAGTTTTAATGAAAATTATCATACTCTGCCAAAACATGCTTTTCAGCCTCTGAAAAGCACATTTTGGCCATAAAAACTGAAAATGTCCCCTGCAACCAAACGAACTGTCGGAGACACAAATCTACAATGGACATAGTGTAAAATGGTCCAATTCAAGTAAGTTATTCATTTGGCATCATTCGAAGTGATAGAAATCAAGTTTTAATGAAAATTATCATACTCGGCCAAAACATGCTTTTCAGCCTCTGAAAAGCACATTTTGGCCATAAAAACTGAATATGTCCCCTGCAACCAAACGAACTGTCAGAGACACAAATCTACAATGGACATAGTGTAAAATGGTCCAATTCAAGTAAGTAATTCATTTGGCATCATTCGAAGTGATAGAAATTAAGTTTTAATGAAAATTATCAAACTCGGCCAAAACATGCTTTTCAGCCCCTGAAAAGCACATTTTGGCCATAAAAACTGAATATGTCCCCTGCAACCAAACGAACTGTCAGAGACACAAATATACAATGGACATAGTGTAAAATGGTCCAATTCAAGTAAGTTATTCATTTGGCATCATTCAAAGTGATAGAAATTAAGTTTTAATGAAAATTATCATACTCTGCCAAAACATGCTTTTCAGCCTCTGAAAAGCACATTTTGGCCATAAAAACTGAATATGTCCCCTGCAACCAAATGAACTGTCAGAGACACAAATCTACAATGGACATAGTGTAAAATGGTCCAATTCAAGTAAGTTATTCATTTGGCATCATTCGAATGGATAGAAATCAAGTTTTAATGAAAATTATCATACTCGGCCAAAACATGCTTTTCAGCCTCTGAAAAGCACATTTTGGCCATAAAAACTGAAAATGTCCCCTGCAACCAAACGAACTGTCGGAGACACAAATCTACAATGGACATAGTGTAAAATGGTCCAATTCAAGTAAGTTATTCATTTGGCATCATTCGAAGTGATAGAAATTAAGTTTTAATGAAAATCATCATACTCGGCCAAAACATGCTTTTCAGCCCCTGAAAAGCACATTTTGGCCATAAAAACTGAAAATGTCCCCTGCAACCAAACGAACTGTCGGAGACACAAATCTACAATTGACATAGTGTAAAATGGTCCAATTCAAGTAAGTTATTCATTTGGCATCATTCGAAGTGATAGAAATCAAGTTTTAATGAAAATTATCATACTCGGCCAAAACATGCTTTTCAGCCCCTGAAAAGCACATTTTGGCCATAAAAACTGAATATGTCCCCTGCAACCAAACGAACTGTCAGAGACACAAATCTACAATGGACATAGTGTAAAATGGTCCAATTCCAGTAAGTTATTCATTTGGCATCATTCGAATGGATAGAAATCAAGTTTTAATGAAAATTATCATACTCTGCCAAAACATGCTTTTCAGCCTCTGAAAAGCACATTTTGGCCATAAAAACTGAAAATGTCCCCTGCAACCAAACGAACTGTCGGAGACACAAATCTACAATGGACATAGTGTAAAATGGTCCAATTCAAGTAAGTTATTCATTTGGCATCAATCGAAGTGATAGAAATCAAGTTTTAATGAAAATTATCATATTCGGCCAAAACATGCTTTACAGCCTCTGAAAAGCACATTTTGGCCATAAAAACTGAATATGTCCCCTACAACCAAACGAACTGTCAGAGACACAAATCTACAATGGACATAGTGTAAAATGGTCCAATTCAAGTAAATTATTCATTTGGCATCATTCGAAGTGATAGAAATCAAGTTTTAATGAAAATTATCATACTCGGCCAAAACATGCTTTTCAGCCTCTGAAAAGCACATTTTGGCCATAAAACTGAAAATGTCCCCTGCAACCAAACGAACTGTCGGAGACACAAATCTACAATGGACATAGTGTAAAATGGTCCAATTCAAGTAAGTTATTCATTTGGCATCATTCGAATGGATAGAAATCAAGTTTTAATGAAAATTATCATACTCGGCCAAAACATGCTTTTCAGCCTCTGAAAAGCACATTTTGGCCATAAAAACTGAAAATGTCCCCTGCAACCAAACGAACTCTTGGAGACACAAATCTACAATGGACATAGTGTAAAATGGTCCAATTCAAGTAAGTTATTCATTTGGCATCATTCGAAGTGATAGAAATCAAGTTTTAATGAAAATTACCATACTCGGCCAAAACGTGCTTTTCAGCCCCTGAAAAGCACATTTTGGCCATAAAAACTGAATATGTCCCCTGCAACCAAATGAACTGTCGGAGACACAAATCTACAATGGACATAGTGTAAAATGGTCCAATTCAAGTAAGTTATTCATTTGGCATCAATCGAAGTGATAGAAATCAAGTTTTAATGAAAATTATCAAACTCGGCCAAAACATGCTTTTCAGCCCCTGAAAAGCACATTTTGGCCATAAAAACTGAATATGTCCCCTGCAACCAAACGAACTGTCAGAGACACAAATCTACAATGGACATAGTGTAAAATGGTCCAATTCAAGTAAGTTATTCATTTGGCATCATTCGAAGTGATAGAAATTAAGTTTTAATGAAAATTATCATACTCTGCCAAAACATGCTTTTCAGCCTCTGAAAAGCACATTTTGGCCATAAAAACTGAAAATGTCCCCTGCAACCAAACGAACTGTCGGAGACACAAATCTACAATGGACATAGTGTAAAATGGTCCAATTCAAGTAAGTTATTCATTTGGCATCATTCGAAGTGATAGAAATCAAGTTTTAATGAAAATTAACATACTCGGCCAAAACATGCTTTTCAGCCTCTGAAAAGCACATTTTGGCCATAAAAACTGAATATGTCCCCTGCAACCAAACGAACTGTCAGAGACACAAATCTACAATGGACATAGTGTAAAATGGTCCAATTCAAGTAAGTTATTCTTTTGGCATCATTCGAAGTGATAGAAATTAAGTTTTAATGAAAATTACCATACTCGGCCAAAACATGCTTTTCAGCCTCTGAAAAGCACATTTTGGCCATAAAAACTGAAAATGTCCCCTGCAACCAAACGAACTGTCGGAGACACAAATCTACAATGGACATAGTGTAAAATGGTCCAATTCAAGTAAGTTATTCATTTGGCATCAATCGAAGTGATAGAAATCAAGTTTTAATGAAAATTATCAAACTCGGCCAAAACATGCTTTTCAGCCCCTGAAAAGCACATTTTGGCCATAAAAACTGAATATGTCCCCGCAACCAAACGAACTGTCAGAGACACAAATCTACAATGGACATAGTGTAAAATGTTCCAATTCAAGAAGTTATTCATTTGGCATCATTCGAAGTGATAGAAATTAAGTTTTAATGAAAATTATCATACTCTGCCAAAACATGCTTTTCAGCCTCTGAAAAGCACATTTTGGCCATAAAAACTGAAAATGTCCCCTGCAACCAAACGAACTGTCGGAGACACAAATCTACAATGGACATAGTGTAAAATGGTCCAATTCAAGTAAGTTATTCATTTGGCATCATTCGAAGTGATAGAAATCAAGTTTTAATGAAAATTATCATACTCGGCCAAAACGTGCTTTTCAGCCTCTGAAAAGCACATTTTGGCCACAAAAACTGAATATGTCCCCTGCAACCAAACGAACTGTCAGAGACACAAATCTACAATGGACATAGTGTAAAATGGTCCAATTCAAGTAAGTTATTCATTTGGCATCATTCGAAGTGATAGAAATCAAGTTTTAATGAAAATTATCATACTCTGCCAAAACATGCTTTTCAGCCTCTGAAAAGCACATTTTGGCCATAAAAACTGAAAATGTCCCCTGCAACCAAACGAACTGTCGGAGACACAAATCTACAATGGACATAGTGTAAAATGGTCCAATTCAAGTAAGTTAGTCATTTGGCATCATTCGAAGTGATAGAAATCAAGTTTTAATGAAAATTATCATACTCGGCCAAAACGTGCTTTTCAGCCTCTGAAAAGCACATTTTGGCCACAAAAACTGAATATGTCCCCTGCAACCAAACGAACTGTCAGAGACACAAATCTACAATGGACATAGTGTAAAATGGTCCAATTCAAGTAAGTTATTCATTTGGCATCATTCGAAGTGATAGAAATTAAGTTTTAATGAAAATTATCATACTCTGCCAAAACATGCTTTTCAGCCTCTGAAAAGCACATTTTGGCCATAAAAACTGAAAATGTCCCCTGCAACCAAACGAACTGTCGGAGACACAAATCTACAATGGACATAGTGTAAAATGGTCCAATTCAAGTAAGTTATTCATTTGGCATCAATCGAAGTGATAGAAATCAAGTTTTAATGAAAATTATCAAACTCGGCCAAAACATGCTTTTCAGCCCCTGAAAAGCACATTTTGGCCATAAAAACTGAATATGTCCCCTGCAACCAAATGAACTGTCAGAGACACAAATCTACAATGGACATAGTGCAAAATGGTCCAATTCAAGTAAGTTATTCATTTGGCATCATTCGAATGGATAGAAATCAAGTTTTAATGAAAATTATCATACTCGGCCAAAACATGCTTTTCAGCCTCTGAAAAGCACATTTTGGCCATAAAAACTGAATATGTCCCCTGCAACCAAACGAACTGTCAGAGACACAAATCTACAATGGACATAGTGTAAAATGGTCCAATTCAAGTAAGTTATTCATTTGGCATCAATCGAAGTGATAGAAATCAAGTTTTAATGAAAATTATCATACTCGGCCAAAACATGCTTTACAGCCTCTGAAAAGCACATTTTGGCCATAAAAACTGAATATGTCCCCTACAACCAAACGAACTGTCAGAGACACAAATCTACAATGGACATAGTGTAAAATGGTCCAATTCAAGTAAATTATTCATTTGGCATCATTTGAAGTGATAGAAATCAAGTTTTAATGAAAATTATCATACTCGGCCAAAACATGCTTTTCAGCCTCTGAAAAGCACATTTTGGCCATAAAACTGAAAATGTCCCCTGCAACCAAACGAACTGTCGGAGACACAAATCTACAATGGACATAGTGTAAAATGGTCCAATTCAAGTAAGTTATTTATTTGGCATCATTCGAATGGATAGAAATCAAGTTTTAATGAAAATTATCATACTCGGCCAAAACATGCTTTTCAGCCTCTGAAAAGCACATTTTGGCCATAAAAACTGAAAATGTCCCCTGCAACCAAACGAACTCTTGGAGACACAAATCTACAATGGACATAGTGTAAAATGGTCCAATTCAAGTAAGTTATTCATTTGGCATCATTCGAAGTGATAGAAATCAAGTTTTAATGAAAATTACCATACTCGGCCAAAACGTGCTTTTCAGCCCCTGAAAAGCACATTTTGGCCATAAAAACTGAATATGTCCCCTGCAACCAAATGAACTGTCGGAGACACAAATCTACAATGGACATAGTGTAAAATGGTCCAATTCAAGTAAGTTATTCATTTGGCATCAATCGAAGTGATAGAAATCAAGTTTTAATGAAAATTATCAAACTCGGCCAAAACATGCTTTTCAGCCCCTGAAAAGCACATTTTGGCCATAAAAACTGAATATGTCCCCACAACCAAACGAACTGTCAGAGACACAAATCTACAATGGACATAGTGTAACATGTTCCAATTCAAGTAAGTTATTCATTTGGCATCATTCGAAGTGATAGAAATTAAGTTTTAATGAAAATTATCATACTCTGCCAAAACATGCTTTTCAGCCTCTGAAAAGCACATTTTGGCCATAAAAACTGAAAATGTCCCCTGCAACCAAACGAACTGTCGGAGACACAAATCTACAATGGACATAGTGTAAAATGGTCCAATTCAAGTAAGTTATTCATTTGGCATCATTCGAAGTGATAGAAATCAAGTTTTAATGAAAATTATCATACTCGGCCAAAACATGCTTTTCAGCCCCTGAAAAGCACATTTTGGCCATAAAAACTGAATATGTCCCCTGCAACCAAACGAACTGTCAGAGACACAAATCTACAATGGACATAGTGTAAAATGGTCCAATTCAAGTAAGTTATTCATTTGGCATCATTCGAATGGATAGAAATCAAGTTTTAATGAAAATTATCATATTCTGCCAAAACGTGCTTTTCAACCCCTGAAAAGCACATTTTCGCCATAAAAACTGAATATGTCCCCTGCAACCAAATGAACTGTCAGAGACACAAATCTACAATGGACATAGTGTAAAATGGTCCAATTCAAGTAAGTTATTCATTTGGCATCATTCGAATGGATAGAAATCAAGTTTTAATGAAAATTATCATACTCGGCCAAAACATGCTTTTCAGCCTCTGAAAAGCACATTTTGGCCATAAAAACTGAAAATGTCCCCTGCAACCAAACGAACTGTCGGAGACACAAAACTACAATGGACATAGTGTAAAATGGTCCAATTCAAGTAAGTTATTCATTTGGCATCATTCGAAGTGATAGAAATCAAGTTTTAATGAAAATTACCATACTCGGCCAAAACATGCTTTTCAGCCTCTGAAAAGCACATTTTGGCCATAAAAACTGAAAATGTCCCCTGCAACCAAACGAACTGTCGGAGACACAAATCTACAATGGACATAGTGTAAAATGGTCCAATTCAAGTAAGTTATTCATTTGGCATCAATCGAAGTGATAGAAATCAAGTTTTAATGAAAATTATCAAACTCGGCCAAAACATGCTTTTCAGCCTCTGAAAAGCACATTTTGGCCATAAAAACTGAAAATGTCCCCTGCAACCAAACGAACTGTCGGAGACACAAATCTACAATGGACATAGTGTAAAATGGTCCAATTCAAGTAAGTTATTCATTTGGCATCATTCGAAGTGATAGAAATCAAGTTTTAATGAAAATTATCATACTCGGCCAAAACATGCTTTTCAGCCTCTGAAAAGCACATTTTGGCCATAAAAACTGAATATGTCCCCTACAACCAAACGAACTGTCAGAGACACAAATCTACAATGGACATAGTGTAAAATGGTCCAATTCAAGTAAGTTATTCATTTGGCATCATTCGAAGTGATAGAAATCAAGTTTTAATGAAAATTATCATACTCGGCCAAAACATGCTTTTCAGCCCCTGAAAAGCACATTTTGGCCATCAAAACTGAATATGTCCCCTGCAACCAAACGAACTGTCAGAGACACAAATCTACAATGGACATAGTGTAAAATGGTCCAATTCAAGTAAGTTATTCATTTGGCATCATTCGAAGTGATAGAAATTAAGTTTTAATGTAAATTATCATACGCGGCCAAAACATGCTTTTCAGCCCCTGAAAAGCACATTTTGGCCTTAAAAACTGAATATGTCCCCTGCAACCAAACGAACTGTCAGAGACACAAATCTACAATGGACATAGTGTAAAATGGTCCAATTCAAGCAAATTATTCATTTGGCATCATTCGAAGTGATAGAAATCAAGTTTTAATGAAAATTATCATACTCGGCCAAAACATGCTTTTCAGCCTCTGAAAAGCACATTTTGGCCATAAAAACTGAAAATGTCCCCTGCAACCAAACGAACTGTCGGAGACACAAATCTACAATGGACATAGTGTAAAATGGTCCAATTCAAGTAAGTTATTCATTTGGCATCATTCGAATGGATAGAAATCAAGTTTTAATGAAAATTATCATACTCGGCCAAAACATGCTTTTCAGCCTCTGAAAAGCACATTTTGGCCATAAAAACTGAAAATGTCCCCTGCAACCAAACGAACTCTTGGAGACACAAATCTACAATGGACATAGTGTAAAATGGTCCAATTCAAGTAAGTTATTCATTTGGCATCATTCGAAGTGATAGAAATCAAGTTTTAATGAAAATTACCATACTCGGCCAAAACGTGCTTTTCAGCCCCTGAAAAGCACATTTTGGCCATAAAAACTGAATATGTCCCCTGCAACCAAATGAACTGTCGGAGACACAAATCTACAATGGACATAGTGTAAAATGGTCCAATTCAAGTAAGTTATTCATTTGGCATCAATCGAAGTGATAGAAATCAAGTTTTAATGAAAATTATCAAACTCGGCCAAAACATGCTTTTCAGCCCCTGAAAAGCACATTTTGGCCATAAAAACTGAATATGTCCCCTGCAACCAAACGAACTGTCAGAGACACAAATCTACAATGGACATAGTGTAAAATGGTCCAATTCAAGTAAGTTATTCATTTGGCATCATTCGAAGTGATAGAAATTAAGTTTTAATGAAAATTATCATACTCTGCCAAAACATGCTTTTCAGCCTCTGAAAAGCACATTTTGGCCATAAAAACTGAAAATGTCCCCTGCAACCAAACGAACTGTCGGAGACACAAATCTACAATGGACATAGTGTAAAATGGTCCAATTCAAGTAAGTTATTCATTTGGCATCATTCGAAGTGATAGAAA
The DNA here is from genome assembly GCF_051989625.1 of Stigmatopora argus. Lineage (NCBI taxonomy): Eukaryota > Metazoa > Chordata > Actinopteri > Syngnathiformes > Syngnathidae > Stigmatopora > Stigmatopora argus. Next base: position 653,749 of record NW_027520047.1, read on the forward strand.
TCAAGTTTTAATGAAAATTAACATACTCGGCCAAAACATGCTTTTCAGCCTCTGAAAAGCACATTTTGGCCATAAAAACTGAATATGTCCCCTGCAACCAAACGAACTGTCAGAGACACAAATCTACAATGGACATAGTGTAAAATGGTCCAATTCAAGTAAGTTATTCTTTTGGCATCATTCGAAGTGATAGAAATTAAGTTTTAATGAAAATTACCATACTCGGCCAAAACATGCTTTTCAGCCTCTGAAAAGCACATTTTGGCCATAAAAACTGAAAATGTCCCCTGCAACCAAACGAACTGTCGGAGACACAAATCTACAATGGACATAGTGTAAAATGGTCCAATTCAAGTAAGTTATTCATTTGGCATCAATCGAAGTGATAGAAATCAAGTTTTAATGAAAATTATCAAACTCGGCCAAAACATGCTTTTCAGCCCCTGAAAAGCACATTTTGGCCATAAAAACTGAATATGTCCCCGCAACCAAACGAACTGTCAGAGACACAAATCTACAATGGACATAGTGTAAAATGTTCCAATTCAAGAAGTTATTCATTTGGCATCATTCGAAGTGATAGAAATTAAGTTTTAATGAAAATTATCATACTCTGCCAAAACATGCTTTTCAGCCTCTGAAAAGCACATTTTGGCCATAAAAACTGAAAATGTCCCCTGCAACCAAACGAACTGTCGGAGACACAAATCTACAATGGACATAGTGTAAAATGGTCCAATTCAAGTAAGTTATTCATTTGGCATCATTCGAAGTGATAGAAATCAAGTTTTAATGAAAATTATCATACTCGGCCAAAACGTGCTTTTCAGCCTCTGAAAAGCACATTTTGGCCACAAAAACTGAATATGTCCCCTGCAACCAAACGAACTGTCAGAGACACAAATCTACAATGGACATAGTGTAAAATGGTCCAATTCAAGTAAGTTATTCATTTGGCATCATTCGAAGTGATAGAAATCAAGTTTTAATGAAAATTATCATACTCTGCCAAAACATGCTTTTCAGCCTCTGAAAAGCACATTTTGGCCATAAAAACTGAAAATGTCCCCTGCAACCAAACGAACTGTCGGAGACACAAATCTACAATGGACATAGTGTAAAATGGTCCAATTCAAGTAAGTTAGTCATTTGGCATCATTCGAAGTGATAGAAATCAAGTTTTAATGAAAATTATCATACTCGGCCAAAACGTGCTTTTCAGCCTCTGAAAAGCACATTTTGGCCACAAAAACTGAATATGTCCCCTGCAACCAAACGAACTGTCAGAGACACAAATCTACAATGGACATAGTGTAAAATGGTCCAATTCAAGTAAGTTATTCATTTGGCATCATTCGAAGTGATAGAAATTAAGTTTTAATGAAAATTATCATACTCTGCCAAAACATGCTTTTCAGCCTCTGAAAAGCACATTTTGGCCATAAAAACTGAAAATGTCCCCTGCAACCAAACGAACTGTCGGAGACACAAATCTACAATGGACATAGTGTAAAATGGTCCAATTCAAGTAAGTTATTCATTTGGCATCAATCGAAGTGATAGAAATCAAGTTTTAATGAAAATTATCAAACTCGGCCAAAACATGCTTTTCAGCCCCTGAAAAGCACATTTTGGCCATAAAAACTGAATATGTCCCCTGCAACCAAATGAACTGTCAGAGACACAAATCTACAATGGACATAGTGCAAAATGGTCCAATTCAAGTAAGTTATTCATTTGGCATCATTCGAATGGATAGAAATCAAGTTTTAATGAAAATTATCATACTCGGCCAAAACATGCTTTTCAGCCTCTGAAAAGCACATTTTGGCCATAAAAACTGAATATGTCCCCTGCAACCAAACGAACTGTCAGAGACACAAATCTACAATGGACATAGTGTAAAATGGTCCAATTCAAGTAAGTTATTCATTTGGCATCAATCGAAGTGATAGAAATCAAGTTTTAATGAAAATTATCATACTCGGCCAAAACATGCTTTACAGCCTCTGAAAAGCACATTTTGGCCATAAAAACTGAATATGTCCCCTACAACCAAACGAACTGTCAGAGACACAAATCTACAATGGACATAGTGTAAAATGGTCCAATTCAAGTAAATTATTCATTTGGCATCATTTGAAGTGATAGAAATCAAGTTTTAATGAAAATTATCATACTCGGCCAAAACATGCTTTTCAGCCTCTGAAAAGCACATTTTGGCCATAAAACTGAAAATGTCCCCTGCAACCAAACGAACTGTCGGAGACACAAATCTACAATGGACATAGTGTAAAATGGTCCAATTCAAGTAAGTTATTCATTTGGCATCATTCGAATGGATAGAAATCAAGTTTTAATGAAAATTATCATACTCGGCCAAAACATGCTTTTCAGCCTCTGAAAAGCACATTTTGGCCATAAAAACTGAAAATGTCCCCTGCAACCAAACGAACTCTTGGAGACACAAATCTACAATGGACATAGTGTAAAATGGTCCAATTCAAGTAAGTTATTCATTTGGCATCATTCGAAGTGATAGAAATCAAGTTTTAATGAAAATTACCATACTCGGCCAAAACGTGCTTTTCAGCCCCTGAAAAGCACATTTTGGCCATAAAAACTGAATATGTCCCCTGCAACCAAATGAACTGTCGGAGACACAAATCTACAATGGACATAGTGTAAAATGGTCCAATTCAAGTAAGTTATTCATTTGGCATCAATCGAAGTGATAGAAATCAAGTTTTAATGAAAATTATCAAACTCGGCCAAAACATGCTTTTCAGCCCCTGAAAAGCACATTTTGGCCATAAAAACTGAATATGTCCCCACAACCAAACGAACTGTCAGAGACACAAATCTACAATGGACATAGTGTAACATGTTCCAATTCAAGTAAGTTATTCATTTGGCATCATTCGAAGTGATAGAAATTAAGTTTTAATGAAAATTATCATACTCTGCCAAAACATGCTTTTCAGCCTCTGAAAAGCACATTTTGGCCATAAAAACTGAAAATGTCCCCTGCAACCAAACGAACTGTCGGAGACACAAATCTACAATGGACATAGTGTAAAATGGTCCAATTCAAGTAAGTTATTCATTTGGCATCATTCGAAGTGATAGAAATCAAGTTTTAATGAAAATTATCATACTCGGCCAAAACATGCTTTTCAGCCCCTGAAAAGCACATTTTGGCCATAAAAACTGAATATGTCCCCTGCAACCAAACGAACTGTCAGAGACACAAATCTACAATGGACATAGTGTAAAATGGTCCAATTCAAGTAAGTTATTCATTTGGCATCATTCGAATGGATAGAAATCAAGTTTTAATGAAAATTATCATATTCTGCCAAAACGTGCTTTTCAACCCCTGAAAAGCACATTTTCGCCATAAAAACTGAATATGTCCCCTGCAACCAAATGAACTGTCAGAGACACAAATCTACAATGGACATAGTGTAAAATGGTCCAATTCAAGTAAGTTATTCATTTGGCATCAATCGAAGTGATAGAAATCAAGTTTTAATGAAAATTATCATACTCGGCCAAAACATGCTTTACAGCCTCTGAAAAGCACATTTTGGCCATAAAAACTGAATATGTCCCCTACAACCAAACGAACTGTCAGAGACACAAATCTACAATGGACATAGTGTAAAATGGTCCAATTCAAGTAAATTATTCATTTGGCATCATTTGAAGTGATAGAAATCAAGTTTTAATGAAAATTATCATACTCGGCCAAAACATGCTTTTCAGCCTCTGAAAAGCACATTTTGGCCATAAAACTGAAAATGTCCCCTGCAACCAAACGAACTGTCGGAGACACAAATCTACAATGGACATAGTGTAAAATGGTCCAATTCAAGTAAGTTATTTATTTGGCATCATTCGAATGGATAGAAATCAAGTTTTAATGAAAATTATCATACTCGGCCAAAACATGCTTTTCAGCCTCTGAAAAGCACATTTTGGCCATAAAAACTGAAAATGTCCCCTGCAACCAAACGAACTCTTGGAGACACAAATCTACAATGGACATAGTGTAAAATGGTCCAATTCAAGTAAGTTATTCATTTGGCATCATTCGAAGTGATAGAAATCAAGTTTTAATGAAAATTACCATACTCGGCCAAAACGTGCTTTTCAGCCCCTGAAAAGCACATTTTGGCCATAAAAACTGAATATGTCCCCTGCAACCAAATGAACTGTCGGAGACACAAATCTACAATGGACATAGTGTAAAATGGTCCAATTCAAGTAAGTTATTCATTTGGCATCAATCGAAGTGATAGAAATCAAGTTTTAATGAAAATTATCAAACTCGGCCAAAACATGCTTTTCAGCCCCTGAAAAGCACATTTTGGCCATAAAAACTGAATATGTCCCCACAACCAAACGAACTGTCAGAGACACAAATCTACAATGGACATAGTGTAACATGTTCCAATTCAAGTAAGTTATTCATTTGGCATCATTCGAAGTGATAGAAATTAAGTTTTAATGAAAATTATCATACTCTGCCAAAACATGCTTTTCAGCCTCTGAAAAGCACATTTTGGCCATAAAAACTGAAAATGTCCCCTGCAACCAAACGAACTGTCGGAGACACAAATCTACAATGGACATAGTGTAAAATGGTCCAATTCAAGTAAGTTATTCATTTGGCATCATTCGAAGTGATAGAAATCAAGTTTTAATGAAAATTATCATACTCGGCCAAAACATGCTTTTCAGCCCCTGAAAAGCACATTTTGGCCATAAAAACTGAATATGTCCCCTGCAACCAAACGAACTGTCAGAGACACAAATCTACAATGGACATAGTGTAAAATGGTCCAATTCAAGTAAGTTATTCATTTGGCATCATTCGAATGGATAGAAATCAAGTTTTAATGAAAATTATCATATTCTGCCAAAACGTGCTTTTCAACCCCTGAAAAGCACATTTTCGCCATAAAAACTGAATATGTCCCCTGCAACCAAATGAACTGTCAGAGACACAAATCTACAATGGACATAGTGTAAAATGGTCCAATTCAAGTAAGTTATTCATTTGGCATCATTCGAATGGATAGAAATCAAGTTTTAATGAAAATTATCATACTCGGCCAAAACATGCTTTTCAGCCTCTGAAAAGCACATTTTGGCCATAAAAACTGAAAATGTCCCCTGCAACCAAACGAACTGTCGGAGACACAAAACTACAATGGACATAGTGTAAAATGGTCCAATTCAAGTAAGTTATTCATTTGGCATCATTCGAAGTGATAGAAATCAAGTTTTAATGAAAATTACCATACTCGGCCAAAACATGCTTTTCAGCCTCTGAAAAGCACATTTTGGCCATAAAAACTGAAAATGTCCCCTGCAACCAAACGAACTGTCGGAGACACAAATCTACAATGGACATAGTGTAAAATGGTCCAATTCAAGTAAGTTATTCATTTGGCATCAATCGAAGTGATAGAAATCAAGTTTTAATGAAAATTATCAAACTCGGCCAAAACATGCTTTTCAGCCTCTGAAAAGCACATTTTGGCCATAAAAACTGAAAATGTCCCCTGCAACCAAACGAACTGTCGGAGACACAAATCTACAATGGACATAGTGTAAAATGGTCCAATTCAAGTAAGTTATTCATTTGGCATCATTCGAAGTGATAGAAATCAAGTTTTAATGAAAATTATCATACTCGGCCAAAACATGCTTTTCAGCCTCTGAAAAGCACATTTTGGCCATAAAAACTGAATATGTCCCCTACAACCAAACGAACTGTCAGAGACACAAATCTACAATGGACATAGTGTAAAATGGTCCAATTCAAGTAAGTTATTCATTTGGCATCATTCGAAGTGATAGAAATCAAGTTTTAATGAAAATTATCATACTCGGCCAAAACATGCTTTTCAGCCCCTGAAAAGCACATTTTGGCCATCAAAACTGAATATGTCCCCTGCAACCAAACGAACTGTCAGAGACACAAATCTACAATGGACATAGTGTAAAATGGTCCAATTCAAGTAAGTTATTCATTTGGCATCATTCGAAGTGATAGAAATTAAGTTTTAATGTAAATTATCATACGCGGCCAAAACATGCTTTTCAGCCCCTGAAAAGCACATTTTGGCCTTAAAAACTGAATATGTCCCCTGCAACCAAACGAACTGTCAGAGACACAAATCTACAATGGACATAGTGTAAAATGGTCCAATTCAAGCAAATTATTCATTTGGCATCATTCGAAGTGATAGAAATCAAGTTTTAATGAAAATTATCATACTCGGCCAAAACATGCTTTTCAGCCTCTGAAAAGCACATTTTGGCCATAAAAACTGAAAATGTCCCCTGCAACCAAACGAACTGTCGGAGACACAAATCTACAATGGACATAGTGTAAAATGGTCCAATTCAAGTAAGTTATTCATTTGGCATCATTCGAATGGATAGAAATCAAGTTTTAATGAAAATTATCATACTCGGCCAAAACATGCTTTTCAGCCTCTGAAAAGCACATTTTGGCCATAAAAACTGAAAATGTCCCCTGCAACCAAACGAACTCTTGGAGACACAAATCTACAATGGACATAGTGTAAAATGGTCCAATTCAAGTAAGTTATTCATTTGGCATCATTCGAAGTGATAGAAATCAAGTTTTAATGAAAATTACCATACTCGGCCAAAACGTGCTTTTCAGCCCCTGAAAAGCACATTTTGGCCATAAAAACTGAATATGTCCCCTGCAACCAAATGAACTGTCGGAGACACAAATCTACAATGGACATAGTGTAAAATGGTCCAATTCAAGTAAGTTATTCATTTGGCATCAATCGAAGTGATAGAAATCAAGTTTTAATGAAAATTATCAAACTCGGCCAAAACATGCTTTTCAGCCCCTGAAAAGCACATTTTGGCCATAAAAACTGAATATGTCCCCTGCAACCAAACGAACTGTCAGAGACACAAATCTACAATGGACATAGTGTAAAATGGTCCAATTCAAGTAAGTTATTCATTTGGCATCATTCGAAGTGATAGAAATTAAGTTTTAATGAAAATTATCATACTCTGCCAAAACATGCTTTTCAGCCTCTGAAAAGCACATTTTGGCCATAAAAACTGAAAATGTCCCCTGCAACCAAACGAACTGTCGGAGACACAAATCTACAATGGACATAGTGTAAAATGGTCCAATTCAAGTAAGTTATTCATTTGGCATCATTCGAAGTGATAGAAATCAAGTTTTAATGAAAATTAACATACTCGGCCAAAACATGCTTTTCAGCCTCTGAAAAGCACATTTTGGCCATAAAAACTGAATATGTCCCCTGCAACCAAACGAACTGTCAGAGACACAAATCTACAATGGACATAGTGTAAAATGGTCCAATTCAAGTAAGTTATTCTTTTGGCATCATTCGAAGTGATAGAAATTAAGTTTTAATGAAAATTACCATACTCGGCCAAAACATGCTTTTCAGCCTCTGAAAAGCACATTTTGGCCATAAAAACTGAAAATGTCCCCTGCAACCAAACGAACTGTCGGAGACACAAATCTACAATGGACATAGTGTAAAATGGTCCAATTCAAGTAAGTTATTCATTTGGCATCAATCGAAGTGATAGAAATCAAGTTTTAATGAAAATTATCAAACTCGGCCAAAACATGCTTTTCAGCCCCTGAAAAGCACATTTTGGCCATAAAAACTGAATATGTCCCCGCAACCAAACGAACTGTCAGAGACACAAATCTACAATGGACATAGTGTAAAATGTTCCAATTCAAGAAGTTATTCATTTGGCATCATTCGAAGTGATAGAAATTAAGTTTTAATGAAAATTATCATACTCTGCCAAAACATGCTTTTCAGCCTCTGAAAAGCACATTTTGGCCATAAAAACTGAAAATGTCCCCTGCAACCAAACGAACTGTCGGAGACACAAATCTACAATGGACATAGTGTAAAATGGTCCAATTCAAGTAAGTTATTCATTTGGCATCATTCGAAGTGATAGAAATCAAGTTTTAATGAAAATTATCATACTCGGCCAAAACGTGCTTTTCAGCCTCTGAAAAGCACATTTTGGCCACAAAAACTGAATATGTCCCCTGCAACCAAACGAACTGTCAGAGACACAAATCTACAATGGACATAGTGTAAAATGGTCCAATTCAAGTAAGTTATTCATTTGGCATCATTCGAAGTGATAGAAATCAAGTTTTAATGAAAATTATCATACTCTGCCAAAACATGCTTTTCAGCCTCTGAAAAGCACATTTTGGCCATAAAAACTGAAAATGTCCCCTGCAACCAAACGAACTGTCGGAGACACAAATCTACAATGGACATAGTGTAAAATGGTCCAATTCAAGTAAGTTAGTCATTTGGCATCATTCGAAGTGATAGAAATCAAGTTTTAATGAAAATTATCATACTCGGCCAAAACGTGCTTTTCAGCCTCTGAAAAGCACATTTTGGCCACAAAAACTGAATATGTCCCCTGCAACCAAACGAACTGTCAGAGACACAAATCTACAATGGACATAGTGTAAAATGGTCCAATTCAAGTAAGTTATTCATTTGGCATCATTCGAAGTGATAGAAATTAAGTTTTAATGAAAATTATCATACTCTGCCAAAACATGCTTTTCAGCCTCTGAAAAGCACATTTTGGCCATAAAAACTGAAAATGTCCCCTGCAACCAAACGAACTGTCGGAGACACAAATCTACAATGGACATAGTGTAAAATGGTCCAATTCAAGTAAGTTATTCATTTGGCATCAATCGAAGTGATAGAAATCAAGTTTTAATGAAAATTATCAAACTCGGCCAAAACATGCTTTTCAGCCCCTGAAAAGCACATTTTGGCCATAAAAACTGAATATGTCCCCTGCAACCAAATGAACTGTCAGAGACACAAATCTACAATGGACATAGTGCAAAATGGTCCAATTCAAGTAAGTTATTCATTTGGCATCATTCGAATGGATAGAAATCAAGTTTTAATGAAAATTATCATACTCGGCCAAAACATGCTTTTCAGCCTCTGAAAAGCACATTTTGGCCATAAAAACTGAATATGTCCCCTGCAACCAAACGAACTGTCAGAGACACAAATCTACAATGGACATAGTGTAAAATGGTCCAATTCAAGTAAGTTATTCATTTGGCATCAATCGAAGTGATAGAAATCAAGTTTTAATGAAAATTATCATACTCGGCCAAAACATGCTTTACAGCCTCTGAAAAGCACATTTTGGCCATAAAAACTGAATATGTCCCCTACAACCAAACGAACTGTCAGAGACACAAATCTACAATGGACATAGTGTAAAATGGTCCAATTCAAGTAAATTATTCATTTGGCATCATTTGAAGTGATAGAAATCAAGTTTTAATGAAAATTATCATACTCGGCCAAAACATGCTTTTCAGCCTCTGAAAAGCACATTTTGGCCATAAAACTGAAAATGTCCCCTGCAACCAAACGAACTGTCGGAGACACAAATCTACAATGGACATAGTGTAAAATGGTCCAATTCAAGTAAGTTATTCATTTGGCATCATTCGAATGGATAGAAATCAAGTTTTAATGAAAATTATCATACTCGGCCAAAACATGCTTTTCAGCCTCTGAAAAGCACATTTTGGCCATAAAAACTGAAAATGTCCCCTGCAACCAAACGAACTCTTGGAGACACAAATCTACAATGGACATAGTGTAAAATGGTCCAATTCAAGTAAGTTATTCATTTGGCATCATTCGAAGTGATAGAAATCAAGTTTTAATGAAAATTACCATACTCGGCCAAAACGTGCTTTTCAGCCCCTGAAAAGCACATTTTGGCCATAAAAACTGAATATGTCCCCTGCAACCAAATGAACTGTCGGAGACACAAATCTACAATGGACATAGTGTAAAATGGTCCAATTCAAGTAAGTTATTCATTTGGCATCAATCGAAGTGATAGAAATCAAGTTTTAATGAAAATTATCAAACTCGGCCAAAACATGCTTTTCAGCCCCTGAAAAGCACATTTTGGCCATAAAAACTGAATATGTCCCCACAACCAAACGAACTGTCAGAGACACAAATCTACAATGGACATAGTGTAACATGTTCCAATTCAAGTAAGTTATTCATTTGGCATCATTCGAAGTGATAGAAATTAAGTTTTAATGAAAATTATCATACTCTGCCAAAACATGCTTTTCAGCCTCTGAAAAGCACATTTTGGCCATAAAAACTGAAAATGTCCCCTGCAACCAAACGAACTGTCGGAGACACAAATCTACAATGGACATAGTGTAAAATGGTCCAATTCAAGTAAGTTATTCATTTGGCATCATTCGAAGTGATAGAAATCAAGTTTTAATGAAAATTATCATACTCGGCCAAAACATGCTTTTCAGCCCCTGAAAAGCACATTTTGGCCATAAAAACTGAATATGTCCCCTGCAACCAAACGAACTGTCAGAGACACAAATCTACAATGGACATAGTGTAAAATGGTCCAATTCAAGTAAGTTATTCATTTGGCATCATTCGAATGGATAGAAATCAAGTTTTAATGAAAATTATCATATTCTGCCAAAACGTGCTTTTCAACCCCTGAAAAGCACATTTTCGCCATAAAAACTGAATATGTCCCCTGCAACCAAATGAACTGTCAGAGACACAAATCTACAATGGACATAGTGTAAAATGGTCCAATTCAAGTAAGTTATTCATTTGGCATCATTCGAATGGATAGAAATCAAGTTTTAATGAAAATTATCATACTCGGCCAAAACATGCTTTTCAGCCTCTGAAAAGCACATTTTGGCCATAAAAACTGAAAATGTCCCCTGCAACCAAACGAACTGTCGGAGACACAAAACTACAATGGACATAGTGTAAAATGGTCCAATTCAAGTAAGTTATTCATTTGGCATCATTCGAAGTGATAGAAATCAAGTTTTAATGAAAATTACCATACTCGGCCAAAACATGCTTTTCAGCCTCTGAAAAGCACATTTTGGCCATAAAAACTGAAAATGTCCCCTGCAACCAAACGAACTGTCGGAGACACAAATCTACAATGGACATAGTGTAAAATGGTCCAATTCAAGTAAGTTATTCATTTGGCATCAATCGAAGTGATAGAAATCAAGTTTTAATGAAAATTATCAAACTCGGCCAAAACATGCTTTTCAGCCTCTGAAAAGCACATTTTGGCCATAAAAACTGAAAATGTCCCCTGCAACCAAACGAACTGTCGGAGACACAAATCTACAATGGACATAGTGTAAAATGGTCCAATTCAAGTAAGTTATTCATTTGGCATCATTCGAAGTGATAGAAATCAAGTTTTAATGAAAATTATCATACTCGGCCAAAACATGCTTTTCAGCCTCTGAAAAGCACATTTTGGCCATAAAAACTGAATATGTCCCCTACAACCAAACGAACTGTCAGAGACACAAATCTACAATGGACATAGTGTAAAATGGTCCAATTCAAGTAAGTTATTCATTTGGCATCATTCGAAGTGATAGAAATCAAGTTTTAATGAAAATTATCATACTCGGCCAAAACATGCTTTTCAGCCCCTGAAAAGCACATTTTGGCCATCAAAACTGAATATGTCCCCTGCAACCAAACGAACTGTCAGAGACACAAATCTACAATGGACATAGTGTAAAATGGTCCAATTCAAGTAAGTTATTCATTTGGCATCATTCGAAGTGATAGAAATTAAGTTTTAATGTAAATTATCATACGCGGCCAAAACATGCTTTTCAGCCCCTGAAAAGCACATTTTGGCCTTAAAAACTGAATATGTCCCCTGCAACCAAACGAACTGTCAGAGACACAAATCTACAATGGACATAGTGTAAAATGGTCCAATTCAAGCAAATTATTCATTTGGCATCATTCGAAGTGATAGAAATCAAGTTTTAATGAAAATTATCATACTCGGCCAAAACATGCTTTTCAGCCTCTGAAAAGCACATTTTGGCCATAAAAACTGAAAATGTCCCCTGCAACCAAACGAACTGTCGGAGACACAAATCTACAATGGACATAGTGTAAAATGGTCCAATTCAAGTAAGTTATTCATTTGGCTTCATTCGAATGGATAGATTTCAAGTTTTAATGAAAATTATCATACTCTGCCAAAACGTGCTTTTCAGCCCCTGAAAAGCACATTTTGGCCATAAAAACTGAATATGTCCCCTGCAACCAAACGAACTGTCAGAGACACAAATCTACAATGCACATAGTGTATAATGGTCCAATTCAAGTAAATTATTCATTTGGCATCAATCGAAGTGATAGAAATCAAGTTTTAATGAAAATTATCAAACTCGGCCAAAACATGCTTTTCAGCCCCTGAAAAGCACATTTTGGCCATAAAAACTGAATATGTCCCCTGCAACCAAACGAACTGTCAGAGACACAAATCTACAATGGACATAGTGTAAAATGGTCCAATTCAAGTAAGTTATTCATTTGGCATCATTCGAAGTGATAGAAATTAAGTTTTAATGAAAATTATCATACTCTGCCAAAACATGCTTTTCAGCCTCTGAAAAGCACATTTTGGCCATAAAAACTGAAAATGTCCCCTGCAACCAAACGAACTGTCGGAGACACAAATCTACAATGGACATAGTGTAAAATGGTCCAATTCAAGTAAGTTATTCATTTGGCATCATTCGAAGTGATAGAAATCAAGTTTTAATGAAAATTATCATACTCGGCCAAAACATGCTTTTCAGCCTCTGAAAAGCACATTTTGGCCATAAAAACTGAATATGTCCCCTGCAACCAAACGAACTGTCAGAGACACAAATCTACAATGGACATAGTGTAAAATGGTCCAATTCAAGTAAGTTATTCATTTGGCATCATTCGAATGGAAAGAAATCAAGTTTTAATGAAAATTATCATATTCTGCCAAAACGTGCTTTTCAGCCCCTGAAAAGCACATTTTGGCCATAAAAACTGAATATGTCCCCTGCAACCAAACGAACTGTCAGAGACACAAATCTACAATGGACATAGTGTAAAATGGTCCAATTCAAGTAAGTTATTCATTTGGCATCATTCGAAGCGATAGAAATCAAGTTTTAATGAAAATTATCATACTCGGCCAAAACATGCTTTTCAGCCCCTGAAAAGCACATTTTGGCCATAAAAACTGAATATGTCCCCTGCAACCAAACGAACTGTCAGAGACACAAATCTACAATGGACATAGTGTAAAATGGTCCAATTCAAGTAAGTTATTCATTTGGCATCATTCGAATGGATAGAAATCAAGTTTTAATGAAAATTATCATATTCTGCCAAAACGTGCTTTTCAGCCCCTGAAAAGCACATTTTGGCCATAAAAACTGAATATGTCCCCTGCAACCAAATGAACTGTCAGAGACACAAATCTACAATGGACATAGTGTAAAATGGTCCAATTCAAGTAAGTTATTCATTTGGCATCATTCGAATGGATAGAAATCAAGTTTTAATGAAAATTATCATACTCGGCCAAAACATGCTTTTCAGCCTCTGAAAAGCACATTTTGGCCATAAAAACTGAAAATGTCCCCTGCAACCAAACGAACTGTCGGAGACACAAATCTACAATGGACATAGTGTAAAATGGTCCAATTCAAGTAAGTTATTCATTTGGCATCATTCGAAGTGATAGAAATCAAGTTTTAATGAAAATTACCATACTCGGCCAAAACATGCTTTTCAGCCTCTGAAAAGCACATTTTGGCCATAAAAACTGAAAATGTCCCCTGCAACCAAACGAACTGTCGGAGACACAAATCTACAATGGACATAGTGTAAAATGGTCCAATTCAAGTAAGTTATTCATTTGGCATCAATCGAAGTGATAGAAATCAAGTTTTAATGAAAATTATCAAACTCGGCCAAAACATGCTTTTCAGCCTCTGAAAAGCACATTTTGGCCATAAAAACTGAAAATGTCCCCTGCAACCAAACGAACTGTCGGAGACACAAATCTACAATGGACATAGTGTAAAATGGTCCAATTCAAGTAAGTTATTCATTTGGCATCATTCGAAGTGATAGAAATCAAGTTTTAATGAAAATTATCATACTCGGCCAAAACATGCTTTTCAGCCTCTGAAAAGCACATTTTGGCCATAAAAACTGAATATGTCCCCTGCAACCAAACGAACTGTCAGAGACACAAATCTACAATGGACATAGTGTAAAATGGTCCAATTCAAGCAAATTATTCATTTGGCATCATTCGAAGTGATAGAAATCAAGTTTTAATGAAAATTATCATACTCGGCCAAAACATGCTTTTCAGCCTCTGAAAAGCACATTTTGGCCATAAAAACTGAAAATGTCCCCTGCAACCAAACGAACTGTCGGAGACACAAATCTACAATGGACATAGTGTAAAATGGTCCAATTCAAGTAAGTTATTCATTTGGCTTCATTCGAATGGATAGATTTCAAGTTTTAATGAAAATTATCATACTCTGCCAAAACGTGCTTTTCAGCCACTGAAAAGCACATTTTGGCCATAAAAACTGAATATGTCCCCTGCAACCAAACGAACTGTCAGAGACACAAATCTACAATGCACATAGTGTATAATGGTCCAATTCAAGTAAATTATTCATTTGGCATCAATCGAAGTGATAGAAATCAAGTTTTAATGAAAATTATCAAACTCGGCCAAAACATGCTTTTCAGCCCCTGAAAAGCACATTTTGGCCATAAAAACTGAATATGTCCCCTGCAACCAAACGAACTGTCAGAGACACAAATCTACAATGGACATAGTGTAAAATGGTCCAATTCAAGTAAGTTATTCATTTGGCATCATTCGAAGTGATAGAAATTAAGTTTTAATGAAAATTATCATACTCTGCCAAAACATGCTTTTCAGCCTCTGAAAAGCACATTTTGGCCATAAAAACTGAAAATGTCCCCTGCAACCAAACGAACTGTCGGAGACACAAATCTACAATGGACATAGTGTAAAATGGTCCAATTCAAGTAAGTTATTCATTTGGCATCATTCGAAGTGATAGAAATCAAGTTTTAATGAAAATTATCATACTCGGCCAAAACATGCTTTTCAGCCTCTGAAAAGCACATTTTGGCCATAAAAACTGAATATGTCCCCTGCAACCAAACGAACTGTCAGAGACACAAATCTACAATGGACATAGTGTAAAATGGTCCAATTCAAGTAAGTTATTCATTTGGCATCATTCGAATGGAAAGAAATCAAGTTTTAATGAAAATTATCATATTCTGCCAAAACGTGCTTTTCAGCCCCTGAAAAGCACATTTTGGCCATAAAAACTGAATATGTCCCCTGCAACCAAACGAACTGTCAGAGACACAAATCTACAATGGACATAGTGTAAAATGGTCCAATTCAAGTAAGTTATTCATTTGGCATCATTCGAAGCGATAGAAATCAAGTTTTAATGAAAATTATCATACTCGGCCAAAACATGCTTTTCAGCCCCTGAAAAGCACATTTTGGCCATAAAAACTGAATATGTCCCCTGCAACCAAACGAACTGTCAGAGACACAAATCTACAATGGACATAGTGTAAAATGGTCCAATTCAAGTAAGTTATTCATTTGGCATCATTCGAATGGATAGAAATCAAGTTTTAATGAAAATTATCATATTCTGCCAAAACGTGCTTTTCAGCCCCTGAAAAGCACATTTTGGCCATAAAAACTGAATATGTCCCCTGCAACCAAATGAACTGTCAGAGACACAAATCTACAATGGACATAGTGTAAAATGGTCCAATTCAAGTAAGTTATTCATTTGGCATCATTCGAATGGATAGAAATCAAGTTTTAATGAAAATTATCATACTCGGCCAAAACATGCTTTTCAGCCTCTGAAAAGCACATTTTGGCCATAAAAACTGAAAATGTCCCCTGCAACCAAACGAACTGTCGGAGACACAAATCTACAATGGACATAGTGTAAAATGGTCCAATTCAAGTAAGTTATTCATTTGGCATCATTCGAAGTGATAGAAATCAAGTTTTAATGAAAATTACCATACTCGGCCAAAACATGCTTTTCAGCCTCTGAAAAGCACATTTTGGCCATAAAAACTGAAAATGTCCCCTGCAACCAAACGAACTGTCGGAGACACAAATCTACAATGGACATAGTGTAAAATGGTCCAATTCAAGTAAGTTATTCATTTGGCATCAATCGAAGTGATAGAAATCAAGTTTTAATGAAAATTATCAAACTCGGCCAAAACATGCTTTTCAGCCTCTGAAAAGCACATTTTGGCCATAAAAACTGAAAATGTCCCCTGCAACCAAACGAACTGTCGGAGACACAAATCTACAATGGACATAGTGTAAAATGGTCCAATTCAAGTAAGTTATTCATTTGGCATCATTCGAAGTGATAGAAATCAAGTTTTAATGAAAATTATCATACTCGGCCAAAACATGCTTTTCAGCCTCTGAAAAGCACATTTTGGCCATAAAAACTGAATATGTCCCCTGCAACCAAACGAACTGTCAGAGACACAAATCTACAATGGACATAGTGTAAAATGGTCCAATTCAAGCAAATTATTCATTTGGCATCATTCGAAGTGATAGAAATCAAGTTTTAATGAAAATTATCATACTCGGCCAAAACATGCTTTTCAGCCTCTGAAAAGCACATTTTGGCCATAAAAACTGAAAATGTCCCCTGCAACCAAACGAACTGTCGGAGACACAAATCTACAATGGACATAGTGTAAAATGGTCCAATTCAAGTAAGTTATTCATTTGGCTTCATTCGAATGGATAGATTTCAAGTTTTAATGAAAATTATCATACTCTGCCAAAACGTGCTTTTCAGCCACTGAAAAGCACATTTTGGCCATAAAAACTGAATATGTCCCCTGCAACCAAACGAACTGTCAGAGACACAAATCTACAATGCACATAGTGTAAAATGGTCCAATTCAAGTAAGTTATTCATTTGGCATCATTCGAAGTGATAGAAATTAAGTTTTAATGAAAATTATCATACTCTTCCAAAACATGCTTTTCAGCCTCTGAAAAGCACATTTTGGCCATAAAAACTGAAAATGTCCCCTGCAACCAAACGAACTGTCGGAGACACAAATCTACAATGGACATAGTGTAAAATGGTCCAATTCAAGTAAGTTATTCATTTGGCATCATTCGAAGTGATAGAAATCAAGTTTTAATGAAAATTATCATACTCGGCCAAAACATGCTTTTCAGCCTCTGAAAAGCACATTTTGGCCATAAAAACTGAATATGTCCCCTGCAACCAAACGAACTGTCAGAGACACAAATCTACAATGGACATAGTGTAAAATGGTCCAATTCAAGTAAGTTATTCATTTGGCATCATTCGAATGGAAAGAAATCAAGTTTTAATGAAAATTATCATATTCTGCCAAAACGTGCTTTTCAGCCCCTGAAAAGCACATTTTGGCCATAAAAACTGAATATGTCCCCTGCAACCAAACGAACTGTCAGAGACACAAATCTACAATGGACATAGTGTAAAATGGTCCAATTCAAGTAAGTTATTCATTTGGCATCATTCGAAGCGATAGAAATCAAGTTTTAATGAAAATTATCATACTCGGCCAAAACATGCTTTTCAGCCCCTGAAAAGCACATTTTGGCCATAAAAACTGAATATGTCCCCTGCAACCAAACGAACTGTCAGAGACACAAATCTACAATGGACATAGTGTAAAATGGTCCAATTCAAGTAAGTTATTCATTTGGCATCATTCGAATGGATAGAAATCAAGTTTTAATGAAAATTATCATATTCTGCCAAAACGTGCTTTTCAGCCCCTGAAAAGCACATTTTGGCCATAAAAACTGAATATGTCCCCTGCAACCAAATGAACTGTCAGAGACACAAATCTACAATGGACATAGTGTAAAATGGTCCAATTCAAGTAAGTTATTCATTTGGCATCATTCGAATGGATAGAAATCAAGTTTTAATGAAAATTATCATACTCGGCCAAAACATGCTTTTCAGCCCCTGAAAAGCACATTTTGGCCATAAAAACTGAAAATGTCCCCTGCAACCAAACGAACTGTCAGAGACACAAATCTACAATGGACATAGTGTAAAATGGTCCAATTCAAGTAAGTTATTCATTTGGCATCATTCGAAGTGATAGAAATTAAGTTTTAATGAAAATTATCATACTCTGCCAAAACATGCTTTTCAGCCTCTGAAAAGCACATTTTGGCAATAAAAACTGAATATGTCCCCTGCAACCAAATGAACTGTCAGAGACACAAATCTACAATGGACATAGTGTAAAATGGTCCAATTCAAGTAAGTTATTCATTTGGCATCATTCGAATGGATAGAAATCAAGTTTTAATGAAAATTATCATACTCGGCCAAAACATGCTTTTCAGCCTCTGAAAAGCACATTTTGGCCATAAAAACTGAAAATGTCCCCTGCAACCAAACGAACTGTCGGAGACACAAATCTACAATGGACATAGTGTAAAATGGTCCAATTCAAGTAAGTTATTCATTTGGCATCATTCGAAGTGATAGAAATCAAGTTTTAATGAAAATTATCATACTCGGCCAAAACATGCTTTTCAGCCTCAGAAAAGCACATTTTGGCCATCAAAACTGAATATGTCCCCTGCAACCAAACGAACTGTCAGAGACACAAATCTACAATGGACATAGTGTAAAATGGTCCAATTCAAGTAAGTTATTCATTTGGCATCATTCGAAGTGATAGAAATCAAGTTTTAATGAAAATTATCATACTCGGCCAAAACATGCTTTTCAGCCCCTGAAAAGCACATTTTGGCCTTAAAAACTGAATATGTCCCCTGCAACCAAACGAACTGTCAGAGACACAAATCTACAATGGACATAGTGTAAAATGGTCCAATTCAAGTAAGTTATTCATTTGGCATCATTCGAAGTGATAGAAATTAAGTTTTAATGAAAATTATCATACTCTGCCAAAATATGCTTTTCAGCCTCTGAAAAGCACATTTTGGCCATAAAAACTGAAAATGTCCCCTGCAACCAAACGAACTGTCGGAGACACAAATCTACAATGGACATAGTGTAAAATGGTCCAATTCAAGTAAGTTATTCATTTGGCATCATTCGAAGTGATAGAAATTAAGTTTTAATGAAAATTATCATATTCTGCCAAAACATGCTTTTCAGCCTCTGAAAAGCACATTTTGGCCATAAAAACTGAAAATGTCCCCTGCAACCAAACGAACTGTCGGAGACACAAATCTACAATGGACATAGTGTAAAATGGTCCAATTCAAGTAAGTTATTCATTTGGCATCATTCGAAGTGATAGAAATTAAGTTTTAATGAAAATCATCATACTCGGCCAAAACATGCTTTTTAGCCCCTGAAAAGCACATTTTGGCCATAAAAACTGAAAATCTCCCCTGCAACCAAACGAACTGTCGGAGACACAAATCTACAATGGACATAGTGTAAAATGGTCCAATTCAAGTAAGTTATTCATTTGGCATCATTCGAAGTGATAGAAATCAAGTTTTAATGAAAATTACCATACTCGGCCAAAACATGCTTTTCAGCCTCTGAAAAGCACATTTTGGCCATAAAAACTGAAAATGTCCCCTGCAACCAAACGAACTGTCAGAGACACAAATCTACAATGGACATAGTGTAAAATGGTCCAATTCAGGTAAGTTATTCATTTGGCATCAATCGAAGTGATAGAAATCAAGTTTTAATGAAAATTATCAAACTCGGCCAAAACATGCTTTTCAGCCCCTGAAAAGCACATTTTGGCCATAAAAACTGAATATGTCCCCTGCAACCAAACGAACTGTCAGAGACACAAATCTACAATGGACATAGTGTAAAATGGTCCAATTCAAGTAAGTTATTCATTTGGCATCATTCGAAGTGATAGAAGTTAAGTTTTAATGAAAATTATCATACTCTGCCAAAACATGCTTTTCAGCCTCTGAAAAGCACATTTTGGCCATAAAAACTGAAAATGTCCCCTGCAACCAAACGAACTGTCGGAGACACAAATCTACAATGGAAATAGTGTAAAATGGTCCATTTCAAGTAAGTTATTCATTTGGCATCATTCGAAGTGATAGAAATCAAGTTTTAATGAAAATTATCATACTCGGCCAAAACATGCTTTTCAGCCCCTGAAAAGCACATTTTGGCCATAAAAATTGAATATGTCCCCTACAACCAAACGAACTGTCAGAGACACAAATCTACAATGGACATAGTGTAAAATGGTCCAATTCAAGTAAGTTATTCATTTGGCATCATTCGAAGTGATAAAAATCAAGTTTTAATGAAAATTATCATACTCGGCCAAAACATGCTTTTCAGCCCCTGAAAAGCACATTTTGGCCATAAAAACTGAATATGTCCCCTGCAACCAAACGAACTGTCAGAGACACAAATCTACAATGGACATAGTGTAAAATGGTCCAATTCAAGTAAGTTATTCATTTGGCATCATTCGAAGTGATAGAAATCAAGTTTTAATGAAAATTATCATACTCTGCCAAAACATGCTTTTCAGCCTCTGAAAAGCACATTTTGGCCATAAAAACTGAAAATGTCCCCTGCAACCAAACGAACTGTCGGAGACACAAATCTACAATGGACATAGTGTAAAATGGTCCAATTCAAGTAAGTTATTCATTTGGCATCATTCGAAGTGATAGAAATTAAGTTTTAATGAAAATTATCATACTCTGCCAAAACATGCTTTTCAGCCTCTGAAAAGCACATTTTGGCCATAAAAACTGAAAATGTCCCCTGCAACCAAACGAACTGTCGGAGACACAAATCTACAATGGACATAGTGTAAAATGGTCCAATTCAAGTAAGTTATTCATTTGGCATCATTCGAAGTGATAGAAATTAAGTTTTAATGAAAATCATCATACTCGGCCAAAACATGCTTTTCAGCCCCTGAAAAGCACATTTTGGCCATAAAAACTGAAAATGTCCCCTGCAACCAAACGAACTGTCGGAGACACAAATCTACAATGGACATAGTGTAAAATGGTCCAATTCAAGTAAGTTATTCATTTGGCATCATTCGAATGGATAGAAATCAAGTTTTAATGAAAATTATCATACTCGGCCAAAACATGCTTTTCAGCCTCTGAAAAGCACATTTTGGCCATAAAAACTGAAAATGTCCCCTGCAACCAAACGAACTGTCGGAGACACAAATCTACAATGGACATAGTGTAAAATGGTCCAATTCAAGTAAGTTATTCATTTGGCATCATTCGAAGTGATAGAAATCAAGTTTTAATGAAAATTACCATACTCGGCCAAAACATGCTTTTCAGCCCCTGAAAAGCACATTTTGGCCATAAAAACTGAAAATGTCCCCTGCAACCAAACGAACTGTCGGAGACACAAATCTACAATGGACATAGTGTAAAATGGTCCTATTCAAGTAAGTTATTCATTTGGCATCATTCGAATGGATAGAAATCAAGTTTTAATGAAAATTATCAAACTCGGCCAAAACATGCTTTTCAGCCCCTGAAAAGCACATTTTGGCCATAAAAACTGAATATGTCCCCTGCAACCAAACGAACTGTCAGAGACACAAATCTACAATGGACATAGTGTAAAATGGTCCAATTCAAGTAAGTTATTCATTTGGCATCATTCGAAGTGATAGAAATTAAGTTTTAATGAAAATTATCATACTCTGCCAAAACATGCTTTTCAGCCTCTGAAAAGCACATTTTGGCCATAAAAACTGAAAATGTCCCCTGCAACCAAACGAACTGTCGGAGACACAAATCTACAATGGACATAGTGTAAAATGGTCCAATTCAACTAAGTTATTCATTTGGCATCATTCGAATGGATAGAAATCAAGTTTTAATGAAAATTATCATACTCGGCCAAAACATGCTTTTCAGCCTCTGAAAAGCACATTTTGGCCATAAAAACTGAAAATGTCCCCTGCAACCAAACGAACTGTCGGAGACACAAATCTACAATGGACATAGTGTAAAATGGTCCAATTCAAGTAAGTTATTCATTTGGCATCATTCGAAGTGATAGAAATCAAGTTTTAATGAAAATTACCATACTCGGCCAAAACATGCTTTTCAGCCTCTGAAAAGCACATTTTGGCCATAAAAACTGAAAATGTCCCCTGCAACCAAACGAACTGTCGGAGACACAAATCTACAATGGACATAGTGTAACATGGTCCAATTCAAGTAAGTTATTCATTTGGCATCAATCGAAGTGATAGAAATCAAGTTTTAATGAAAATTATCAAACTCGGCCAAAACATGCTTTTCAGCCCCTGAAAAGCACATTTTGGCCATAAAAACTCAATATGTCCCCTGCAACCAAACGAACTGTCAGAGACACAAATCTACAATGGACATAGTGTAAAATGATCCAATTCAAGTAAGTTATTCATTTGGCATCATTCGAAGTGATAGAAATTAAGTTTTAATGAAAATTATCATACTCTGCCAAAACATGCTTTTCAGCCTCTGAAAAGCACATTTTGGCCATAAAAACTGAAAATGTCCCCTGCAACCAAACGAACTGTCGGAGACACAAATCTACAATGGACATAGTGTAAAATGGTCCAATTCAAGTAAGTTATTCATTTGGCATCAATCGAAGTGATAGAAATCAAGTTTTAATGAAAATTATCAAACTCGGCCAAAACATGCTTTTCAGCCCCTGAAAAGCACATTTTGGCCATAAAAACTGAATATGTCCCCTGCAACCAAACGAACTGTCAGAGACACAAATCTACAATGGACATAGTGTAAAATGGTCCAATTCAAGTAAGTTATTCATTTGGCATCATTCGAAGTGATAGAAATTAAGTTTTAATGAAAATTATCATACTCTGCCAAAACATGCTTTTCAGCCTCTGAAAAGCACATTTTGGCAATAAAAACTGAATATGTCCCCTGCAACCAAATGAACTGTCAGAGATACAAATCTACAATGGACATAGTGTAAAATGGTCCAATTCAAGTAAGTTATTCATTTGGCATCATTCGAATGGATAGAAATCAAGTTTTAATGAAAATTATCATACTCTGCCAAAACATGCTTTTCAGCCTCTGAAAAGCACATTTTGGCCATAAAAACTGAAAATGTCCCCTGCAACCAAACGAACTGTCGGAGACACAAATCTACAATGGACATAGTGTAAAATGGTCCAATTCAAGTAAGTTATTCATTTGGCATCATTCGAAGTGATAGAAATCAAGTTTTAATGAAAATTATCATACTCGGCCAAAACATGCTTTTCAGCCTCAGAAAAGCACATTTTGGCCATAAAAACTGAATATGTCCCCTGCAACCAAACGAACTGTCAGAGACACAAATCTACAATGGACATAGTGTAAAATGGTCCAATTCAAGTAAGTTATTCATTTGGCATCATTCGAAGTGATAGAAATCAAGTTTTAATGAAAATTATCATACTCGGCCAAAACATGCTTTTCAGCCCCTGAAAAGCACATTTTGGCCATAAAAACTGAATATGTCCCCTGCAACCAAACGAACTGTCAGAGACACAAATCTACAATGGACATAGTGTAAAATGGTCCAATTCAAGTAAGTTATTCATTTGGCATCATTCGAAGTGATAGAAATTAAGTTTTAATGAAAATTATCATACTCTGCCAAAATATGCTTTTCAGCCTCTGAAAAGCACATTTTGGCCATAAAAACTGAAAATGTCCCCTGCAACCAAACGAACTGTCGGAGACACAAATCTACAATGGACATAGTGTAAAATGGTCCAATTCAAGTAAGTTATTCATTTGGCATCATTCGAAGTGATAGAAATTAAGTTTTAATGAAAATTATCATATTCTGCCAAAACATGCTTTTCAGCCTCTGAAAAGCACATTTTGGCCATAAAAACTGAAAATGTCCCCTGCAACCAAACGAACTGTCGGAGACACAAATCTACAATGGACATAGTGTAAAATGGTCCAATTCAAGTAAGTTATTCATTTGGCATCATTCGAAGTGATAGAAATTAAGTTTTAATGAAAATCATCATACTCGGCCAAAACATGCTTTTTAGCCCCTGAAAAGCACATTTTGGCCATAAAAACTGAAAATCTCCCCTGCAACCAAACGAACTGTCGGAGACACAAATCTACAATGGACATAGTGTAAAATGGTCCAATTCAAGTAAGTTATTCATTTGGCATCATTCGAAGTGATAGAAATCAAGTTTTAATGAAAATTACCATACTCGGCCAAAACATGCTTTTCAGCCTCTGAAAAGCACATTTTGGCCATAAAAACTGAAAATGTCCCCTGCAACCAAACGAACTGTCAGAGACACAAATCTACAATGGACATAGTGTAAAATGGTCCAATTCAGGTAAGTTATTCATTTGGCATCAATCGAAGTGATAGAAATCAAGTTTTAATGAAAATTATCATACTCGGCCAAAACATGCTTTACAGCCTCTGAAAAGCACATTTTGGCCATAAAAACTGAATATGTCCCCTGCAACCAAACGAACTGTCAGAGACACAAATCTACAATGGACATAGTGTAAAATGGTCCAATTCAAGTAAGTTATTCATTTGGCATCATTCGAAGTGATAGAAGTTAAGTTTTAATGAAAATTATCATACTCTGCCAAAACATGCTTTTCAGCCTCTGAAAAGCACATTTTGGCCATAAAAACTGAAAATGTCCCCTGCAACCAAACGAACTGTCGGAGACACAAATCTACAATGGAAATAGTGTAAAATGGTCCATTTCAAGTAAGTTATTCATTTGGCATCATTCGAAGTGATAGAAATCAAGTTTTAATGAAAATTATCATACTCGGCCAAAACATGCTTTTCAGCCCCTGAAAAGCACATTTTGGCCATAAAAATTGAATATGTCCCCTACAACCAAACGAACTGTCAGAGACACAAATCTACAATGGACATAGTGTAAAATGGTCCAATTCAAGTAAGTTATTCATTTGGCATCATTCGAAGTGATAAAAATCAAGTTTTAATGAAAATTATCATACTCGGCCAAAACATGCTTTTCAGCCCCTGAAAAGCACATTTTGGCCATAAAAACTGAATATGTCCCCTGCAACCAAACGAACTGTCAGAGACACAAATCTACAATGGACATAGTGTAAAATGGTCCAATTCAAGTAAGTTATTCATTTGGCATCATTCGAAGTGATAGAAATCAAGTTTTAATGAAAATTATCATACTCTGCCAAAACATGCTTTTCAGCCTCTGAAAAGCACATTTTGGCCATAAAAACTGAAAATGTCCCCTGCAACCAAACGAACTGTCGGAGACACAAATCTACAATGGACATAGTGTAAAATGGTCCAATTCAAGTAAGTTATTCATTTGGCATCATTCGAAGTGATAGAAATTAAGTTTTAATGAAAATTATCATACTCTGCCAAAACATGCTTTTCAGCCTCTGAAAAGCACATTTTGGCCATAAAAACTGAAAATGTCCCCTGCAACCAAACGAACTGTCGGAGACACAAATCTACAATGGACATAGTGTAAAATGGTCCAATTCAAGTAAGTTATTCATTTGGCATCATTCGAAGTGATAGAAATTAAGTTTTAATGAAAATCATCATACTCGGCCAAAACATGCTTTTTAGCCCCTGAAAAGCACATTTTGGCCATAAAAACTGAAAATCTCCCCTGCAACCAAACGAACTGTCGGAGACACAAATCTACAATGGACATAGTGTAAAATGGTCCAATTCAAGTAAGTTATTCATTTGGCATCATTCGAAGTGATAGAAATCAAGTTTTAATGAAAATTACCATACTCGGCCAAAACATGCTTTTCAGCCTCTGAAAAGCACATTTTGGCCATAAAAACTGAAAATGTCCCCTGCAACCAAACGAACTGTCAGAGACACAAATCTACAATGGACATAGTGTAAAATGGTCCAATTCAGGTAAGTTATTCATTTGGCATCAATCGAAGTGATAGAAATCAAGTTTTAATGAAAATTATCAAACTTGGCCAAAACATGCTTTTCAGCCCCTGAAAAGCACATTTTGGCCATAAAAACTGAATATGTCCCCTGCAACCAAACGAACTGTCAGAGACACAAATCTACAATGGACATAGTGTAAAATGGTCCAATTCAAGTAAGTTATTCATTTGGCATCATTCGAAGTGATAGAAGTTAAGTTTTAATGAAAATTATCATACTCTGCCAAAACATGCTTTTCAGCCTCTGAAAAGCACATTTTGGCCATAAAAACTGAAAATGTCCCCTGCAACCAAACGAACTGTCGGAGACACAAATCTACAATGGTCATAGTGTAAAATGGTCCATTTCAAGTAAGTTATTCATTTGGCATCATTCGAAGTGATAGAAATCAAGTTTTAATGAAAATTATCATACTCGGCCAAAACATGCTTTTCAGCCCCTGAAAAGCACATTTTGGCCATAAAAATTGAATATGTCCCCTACAACCAAACGAACTGTCAGAGACACAAATCTACAATGGACATAGTGTAAAATGGTCCAATTCAAGTAAGTTATTCATTTGGCATCATTCGAAGTGATAGAAATCAAGTTTTAATGAAAATTATCATACTCGGCCAAAACATGCTTTTCAGCCCCTGAAAAGCACATTTTGGCCATAAAAACTGAATATGTCCCCTGCAACCAAACGAACTGTCAGAGACACAAATCTACAATGGACATAGTGTAAAATGGTCCAATTCAAGTAAGTTATTCATTTGGCATCATTCGAAGTGATAGAAATTAAGTTTTAATGTAAATTATCATACGCGGCCAAAACATGCTTTTCAGCCTCTGAAAAGCACATTTTGGCCATAAAAACTGAAAATGTCCCCTGCAACCAAACGAACTGTCGGAGACACAAATCTACAATGGACATAGTGTAAAATGGTCCATTTCAAGTAAGTTATTCATTTGGCATCATTCGAAGTGATAGAAATCAAGTTTTAATGAAAATTATCATACTCGGCCAAAACATGCTTTTCAGCCCCTGAAAAGCACATTTTGGCCATAAAAACTGAATATGTCCCCTACAACCAAACGAACTGTCAGAGACACAAATCTACAATGGACATAGTGTAAAATGGTCCAATTCAAGTAAGTTATTCATTTGGCATCATTCGAAGTGATAGAAATCAAGTTTTAATGAAAATTATCATACTCGGCCAAAACATGCTTTTCAGCCCCTGAAAAGCACATTTTGGCCATAAAAACTGAATATGTCCCCTGCAACCAAACGAACTGTCAGAGACACAAATCTACAATGGACATAGTGTAAAATGGTCCAATTCAAGTAAGTTATTCATTTGGCATCATTCGAAGTGATAGAAATTAAGTTTTAATGAAAATTATCATACTCGGCCAAAACATGCTTTTCAGCCTCTGAAAAGCACATTTTGGCCATAAAAACTGAAAATGTCCCCTGCAACCAAACGAACTGTCGGAGACACAAATCTACAATGGACATAGTGTAAAATGGTCCAATTCAAGTAAGTTATTCATTTGGCATCAATCGAAGTGATAGAAATCAAGTTTTAATGAAAATTATCAAACTCGGCCAAAACATGCTTTTCAGCCCCTGAAAAGCACATTTTGGCCATAAAAACTGAAAATGTCCCCTGCAACCAAACGAACTGTCAGAGACACAAATCTACAATGGACATAGTCTAAAATGGTCCAATTCAAGTAAGTTATTCATTTGGCATCATTCGAAGTGATAGAAATTAAGTTTTAATGAAAATCATCATACTCGGCCAAAACATGCTTTTCAGCCCCTGAAAAGCACATTTTGGCCATGAAAATTATCATACTCTGCCAAAACATGCTTTTCAGCCTCTGAAAAGCACATTTTGGCCATAAAAACTGAAAATGTCCCCTGCAACCAAACGAACTGTCGGAGACACAAATCTACAATGGACATAGTGTAAAATGGTCCAATTCAAGTAAGTTATTCATTTGGCATCATTCGAAGTGATAGAAATCAAGTTTTAATGAAAATTATCATACTCGGCCAAAACATGCTTTTCAGCCTCTGAAAAGCACATTTTGGCCACAAAAACTGAATATGTCCCCTGCAACCAAACGAACTGTCAGAGACACAAATCTACAATGGACATAGTGTAAAATGGTCCAATTCAAGTAAGTTATTCATTTGGCATCATTCGAAGTGATAGAAATTAAGTTTTAATGAAAATTATCATACTCTGCCAAAACATGCTTTTCAGCCTCTGAAAAGCACATTTTGGCCATAAAAACTGAAAATGTCCCCTGCAACCAAACGAACTGTCGGAGACACAAATCTACAATGGACATAGTGTAAAATGGTCCAATTCAAGTAAGTTATTCATTTGGCATCATTCGAAGTGATAGAAATCAAGTTTTAATGAAAATTAACATACTCGGCCAAAACATGCTTTTCAGCCTCTGAAAAGCACATTTTGGCCATAAAAACTGAATATGTCCCCTGCAACCAAACGAACTGTCAGAGACACAAATCTACAATGGACATAGTGTAAAATGGTCCAATTCAAGTAAGTTATTCATTTGGCATCATTCGAAGTGATAGAAATTAAGTTTTAATGAAAATTACCATACTCGGCCAAAACATGCTTTTCAGCCTCTGAAAAGCACATTTTGGCCATAAAAACTGAAAATGTCCCCTGCAACCAAACGAACTGTCGGAGACACAAATCTACAATGGACATAGTGTAAAATGGTCCAATTCAAGTAAGTTATTCATTTGGCATCATTCGAAGTGATAGAAATTAAGTTTTAATGAAAATTATCATACTCTGCCAAAACATGCTTTTCAGCCTCTGAAAAGCACATTTTGGCCATAAAAACTGAAAATGTCCCCTGCAACCAAACGAACTGTCGGAGACACAAATCTACAATGGACATAGTGTAAAATGGTCCAATTCAAGTAAGTTATTCATTTGGCATCATTCGAAGTGATAGAAATTAAGTTTTAATGAAAATCATCATACTCGGCCAAAACATGCTTTTTAGCCCCTGAAAAGCACATTTTGGCCATAAAAACTGAAAATCTCCCCTGCAACCAAACGAACTGTCGGAGACACAAATCTACAATGGACATAGTGTAAAATGGTCCAATTCAAGTAAGTTATTCATTTGGCATCATTCGAAGTGATAGAAATCAAGTTTTAATGAAAATTACCATACTCGGCCAAAACATGCTTTTCAGCCTCTGAAAAGCACATTTTGGCCATAAAAACTGAAAATGTCCCCTGCAACCAAACGAACTGTCAGAGACACAAATCTACAATGGACATAGTGTAAAATGGTCCAATTCAGGTAAGTTATTCATTTGGCATCAATCGAAGTGATAGAAATCAAGTTTTAATGAAAATTATCAAACTTGGCCAAAACATGCTTTTCAGCCCCTGAAAAGCACATTTTGGCCATAAAAACTGAATATGTCCCCTGCAACCAAACGAACTGTCAGAGACACAAATCTACAATGGACATAGTGTAAAATGGTCCAATTCAAGTAAGTTATTCATTTGGCATCATTCGAAGTGATAGAAGTTAAGTTTTAATGAAAATTATCATACTCTGCCAAAACATGCTTTTCAGCCTCTGAAAAGCACATTTTGGCCATAAAAACTGAAAATGTCCCCTGCAACCAAACGAACTGTCGGAGACACAAATCTACAATGGACATAGTGTAAAATGGTCCATTTCAAGTAAGTTATTCATTTGGCATCATTCGAAGTGATAGAAATCAAGTTTTAATGAAAATTATCATACTCGGCCAAAACATGCTTTTCAGCCCCTGAAAAGCACATTTTGGCCATAAAAATTGAATATGTCCCCTACAACCAAACGAACTGTCAGAGACACAAATCTACAATGGACATAGTGTAAAATGGTCCAATTCAAGTAAGTTATTCATTTGGCATCATTCGAAGTGATAGAAATCAAGTTTTAATGAAAATTATCATACTCGGCCAAAACATGCTTTTCAGCCCCTGAAAAGCACATTTTGGCCATAAAAACTGAATATGTCCCCTGCAACCAAACGAACTGTCAGAGACACAAATCTACAATGGACATAGTGTAAAATGGTCCAATTCAAGTAAGTTATTCATTTGGCATCATTCGAAGTGATAGAAATTAAGTTTTAATGTAAATTATCATACGCGGCCAAAACATGCTTTTCAGCCTCTGAAAAGCACATTTTGGCCATAAAAACTGAAAATGTCCCCTGCAACCAAACGAACTGTCGGAGACACAAATCTACAATGGACATAGTGTAAAATGGTCCATTTCAAGTAAGTTATTCATTTGGCATCATTCGAAGTGATAGAAATCAAGTTTTAATGAAAATTATCATACTCGGCCAAAACATGCTTTTCAGCCCCTGAAAAGCACATTTTGGCCATAAAAACTGAATATGTCCCCTACAACCAAACGAACTGTCAGAGACACAAATCTACAATGGACATAGTGTAAAATGGTCCAATTCAAGTAAGTTATTCATTTGGCATCATTCGAAGTGATAGAAATCAAGTTTTAATGAAAATTATCATACTCGGCCAAAACATGCTTTTCAGCCCCTGAAAAGCACATTTTGGCCATAAAAACTGAATATGTCCCCTGCAACCAAACGAACTGTCAGAGACACAAATCTACAATGGACATAGTGTAAAATGGTCCAATTCAAGTAAGTTATTCATTTGGCATCATTCGAAGTGATAGAAATTAAGTTTTAATGAAAATTATCATACTCGGCCAAAACATGCTTTTCAGCCTCTGAAAAGCACATTTTGGCCATAAAAACTGAAAATGTCCCCTGCAACCAAACGAACTGTCGGAGACACAAATCTACAATGGACATAGTGTAAAATGGTCCAATTCAAGTAAGTTATTCATTTGGCATCAATCGAAGTGATAGAAATCAAGTTTTAATGAAAATTATCAAACTCGGCCAAAACATGCTTTTCAGCCCCTGAAAAGCACATTTTGGCCATAAAAACTGAAAATGTCCCCTGCAACCAAACGAACTGTCAGAGACACAAATCTACAATGGACATAGTCTAAAATGGTCCAATTCAAGTAAGTTATTCATTTGGCATCATTCGAAGTGATAGAAATTAAGTTTTAATGAAAATCATCATACTCGGCCAAAACATGCTTTTCAGCCCCTGAAAAGCACATTTTGGCCATGAAAATTATCATACTCTGCCAAAACATGCTTTTCAGCCTCTGAAAAGCACATTTTGGCCATAAAAACTGAAAATGTCCCCTGCAACCAAACGAACTGTCGGAGACACAAATCTACAATGGACATAGTGTAAAATGGTCCAATTCAAGTAAGTTATTCATTTGGCATCATTCGAAGTGATAGAAATCAAGTTTTAATGAAAATTATCATACTCGGCCAAAACATGCTTTTCAGCCTCTGAAAAGCACATTTTGGCCACAAAAACTGAATATGTCCCCTGCAACCAAACGAACTGTCAGAGACACAAATCTACAATGGACATAGTGTAAAATGGTCCAATTCAAGTAAGTTATTCATTTGGCATCATTCGAAGTGATAGAAATTAAGTTTTAATGAAAATTATCATACTCTGCCAAAACATGCTTTTCAGCCTCTGAAAAGCACATTTTGGCCATAAAAACTGAAAATGTCCCCTGCAACCAAACGAACTGTCGGAGACACAAATCTACAATGGACATAGTGTAAAATGGTCCAATTCAAGTAAGTTATTCATTTGGCATCATTCGAAGTGATAGAAATCAAGTTTTAATGAAAATTAACATACTCGGCCAAAACATGCTTTTCAGCCTCTGAAAAGCACATTTTGGCCATAAAAACTGAATATGTCCCCTGCAACCAAACGAACTGTCAGAGACACAAATCTACAATGGACATAGTGTAAAATGGTCCAATTCAAGTAAGTTATTCATTTGGCATCATTCGAAGTGATAGAAATTAAGTTTTAATGAAAATTACCATACTCGGCCAAAACATGCTTTTCAGCCTCTGAAAAGCACATTTTGGCCATAAAAACTGAAAATGTCCCCTGCAACCAAACGAACTGTCGGAGACACAAATCTACAATGGACATAGTGTAAAATGGTCCAATTCAAGTAAGTTATTCATTTGGCATCATTCGAAGTGATAGAAATCAAGTTTTAATGAAAATTATCATACTCGGCCAAAACATGCTTTTCAGCCTCTGAAAAGCACATTTTGGCCACAAAAACTGAATATGTCCCCTGCAACCAAACGAACTGTCAGAGACACAAATCTACAATGGACATAGTGTAAAATGGTCCAATTCAAGTAAGTTATTCATTTGGCATCATTCGAAGTGATAGAAATTAAGTTTTAATGAAAATTATCATACTCTGCCAAAACATGCTTTTCAGCCTCTGAAAAGCACATTTTGGCCATAAAAACTGAAAATGTCCCCTGCAACCAAACGAACTGTCGGAGACACAAATCTACAATGGACATAGTGTAAAATGGTCCAATTCAAGTAAGTTATTCATTTGGCATCAATCGAAGTGATAGAAATCAAGTTTTAATGAAAATTATCAAACTCGGCCAAAACATGCTTTTCAGCCCCTGAAAAGCACATTTTGGCCATAAAAACTGAATATGTCCCCTGCAACCAAATGAACTGTCAGAGACACAAATCTACAATGGACATAGTGCAAAATGGTCCAATTCAAGTAAGTTATTCATTTGGCATCATTCGAATGGATAGAAATCAAGTTTTAATGAAAATTATCATACTCGGCCAAAACATGCTTTTCAGCCTCTGAAAAGCACATTTTGGCCATAAAAACTGAATATGTCCCCTGCAACCAAACGAACTGTCAGAGACACAAATCTACAATGGACATAGTGTAAAATGGTCCAATTCAAGTAAGTTATTCATTTGGCATCAATCGAAGTGATAGAAATCAAGTTTTAATGAAAATTATCATACTCGGCCAAAACATGCTTTACAGCCTCTGAAAAGCACATTTTGGCCATAAAAACTGAATATGTCCCCTACAACCAAACGAACTGTCAGAGACACAAATCTACAATGGACATAGTGTAAAATGGTCCAATTCAAGTAAATTATTCATTTGGCATCATTCGAAGTGATAGAAATCAAGTTTTAATGAAAATTATCATACTCGGCCAAAACATGCTTTTCAGCCTCTGAAAAGCACATTTTGGCCATAAAACTGAAAATGTCCCCTGCAACCAAACGAACTGTCGGAGACACAAATCTACAATGGACATAGTGTAAAATGGTCCAATTCAAGTAAGTTATTCATTTGGCATCATTCGAATGGATAGAAATCAAGTTTTAATGAAAATTATCATACTCGGCCAAAACATGCTTTTCAGCCTCTGAAAAGCACATTTTGGCCATAAAAACTGAAAATGTCCCCTGCAACCAAACGAACTCTTGGAGACACAAATCTACAATGGACATAGTGTAAAATGGTCCAATTCAAGTAAGTTATTCATTTGGCATCATTCGAAGTGATAGAAATCAAGTTTTAATGAAAATTACCATACTCGGCCAAAACGTGCTTTTCAGCCCCTGAAAAGCACATTTTGGCCATAAAAACTGAATATGTCCCCTGCAACCAAATGAACTGTCGGAGACACAAATCTACAATGGACATAGTGTAAAATGGTCCAATTCAAGTAAGTTATTCATTTGGCATCAATCGAAGTGATAGAAATCAAGTTTTAATGAAAATTATCAAACTCGGCCAAAACATGCTTTTCAGCCCCTGAAAAGCACATTTTGGCCATAAAAACTGAATATGTCCCCTGCAACCAAACGAACTGTCAGAGACACAAATCTACAATGGACATAGTGTAAAATGGTCCAATTCAAGTAAGTTATTCATTTGGCATCATTCGAAGTGATAGAAATTAAGTTTTAATGAAAATTATCATACTCTGCCAAAACATGCTTTTCAGCCTCTGAAAAGCACATTTTGGCCATAAAAACTGAATATGTCCCCTGCAACCAAACGAACTGTCAGAGACACAAATCTACAATGGACATAGTGTAAAATGGTCCAATTCAAGTAAGTTATTCATTTGGCATCATTCGAAGTGATAGAAATTAAGTTTTAATGAAAATTACCATACTCGGCCAAAACATGCTTTTCAGCCTCTGAAAAGCACATTTTGGCCATAAAAACTGAAAATGTCCCCTGCAACCAAACGAACTGTCGGAGACACAAATCTACAATGGACATAGTGTAAAATGGTCCAATTCAAGTAAGTTATTCATTTGGCATCAATCGAAGTGATAGAAATCAAGTTTTAATGAAAATCATCATACTCGGCCAAAACGTGCTTTTCAGCCCCTGAAAAGCACATTTTGGCCATAAAAACTGAATATGTCCCCTGCAACCAAATGAACTGTCAGAGACACAAATCTACAATGGACATAGTGCAAAATGGTCCAATTCAAGTAAGTTATTCATTTGGCATCATTCGAAGTGATAGAAATTAAGTTTTAATGAAAATTATCATACTCTGCCAAAACATGCTTTTCAGCCTCTGAAAAGCACATTTTGGCCATAAAAACTGAAAATGTCCCCTGCAATCAAACGAACTGTCGGAGACACAAATCTACAATGGACATAGTGTAAAATGGTCCAATTCAAGTAAGTTATTCATTTGGCATCAATCGAAGTGATAGAAATCAAGTTTTAATGAAAATTATCAAACTCGGCCAAAACATGCTTTTCAGCCCCTGAAAAGCACATTTTGGCCATAAAAACTGAATATGTCCCCTGCAACCAAACGAACTGTCAGAGACACAAATCTACAATGGACATAGTGTAAAATGGTCCAATTCAAGTAAGTTATTCATTTGGCATCATTCGAAGTGATAGAAATTAAGTTTTAATGAAAATTATCATACTCTGCCAAAACATGCTTTTCAGCCTCTGAAAAGCACATTTTGGCCATAAAAACTGAAAATGTCCCCTGCAACCAAACGAACTGTCGGAGACACAAATCTACAATGGACATAGTGTAAAATGGTCCAATTCAAGTAAGTTATTCATTTGGCATCAATCGAAGTGATAGAAATCAAGTTTTAATGAAAATTATCATACTCGGCCAAAACATGCTTTTCAGCCTCTGAAAAGCACATTTTGGCCATAAAAACTGAAAATGTCCCCTGCAACCAAACGAACTGTCGGAGACACAAATCTACAATGGACATAGTGTAAAATGGTCCAATTCAAGTAAGTTATTCATTTGGCATCATTCGAAGTGATAGAAATCAAGTTTTAATGAAAATTACCATACTCGGCCAAAACATGCTTTTCAGCCTCTGAAAAGCACATTTTGGCCATAAAAACTGAAAATTTCCCCTGCAACCAAACGAACTGTCGGAGACACAAATCTACAATGGACATAGTGTAAAATGGTCCAATTCAAGTAAGTTATTCATTTGGCATCAATCGAAGTGATAGAAATCAAGTTTTAATGAAAATTATCAAACTCGGCCAAAACATGCTTTTCAGCCTCTGAAAAGCACATTTTGGCCATAAAAACTGAAAATGTCCCCTGCAACCAAACGAACTGTCGGAGACACAAATCTACAATGGACATAGTGTAAAATGGTCCAATTCAAGTAAGTTATTCATTTGGCATCATTCGAAGTGATAGAAATCAAGTTTTAATGAAAATTATCATACTCGGCCAAAACATGCTTTACAGCCTCTGAAAAGCACATTTTGGCCATAAAAACTGAATATGTCCCCTACAACCAAACGAACTGTCAGAGACACAAATCTACAATGGACATAGTGTAAAATGGTCCAATTCAAGTAAATTATTCATTTGGCATCATTCGAAGTGATAGAAATCAAGTTTTAATGAAAATTATCATACTCGGCCAAAACATGCTTTTCAGCCTCTGAAAAGCACATTTTGGCCATAAAAACTGAAAATGTCCCCTGCAACCAAACGAACTGTCGGAGACACAAATCTACAATGGACATAGTGTAAAATGGTCCAATTCAAGTAAGTTATTCATTTGGCATCATTCGAAGTGATAGAAATCAAGTTTTAATGAAAATTACCATACTCGGCCAAAACATGCTTTTCAGCCTCTGAAAAGCACATTTTGGCCATAAAAACTGAAAATTTCCCCTGCAACCAAACGAACTGTCGGAGACACAAATTTACAATGGACATAGTGTAAAATGGTCCAATTCAAGTAAGTTATTCATTTGGCATCATTCGAAGTGATAGAAATCAAGTTTTAATGAAAATTATCATACTCGGCCAAAACATGCTTTACAGCCTCTGAAAAGCACATTTTGGCCATAAAAACTGAATATGTCCCCTACAACCAAACGAACTGTCAGAGACACAAATCTACAATGGACATAGTGTAAAATGGTCCAATTCAAGTAAATTATTCATTTGGCATCATTCGAAGTGATAGAAATCAAGTTTTAATGAAAATTATCATACTCGGCCAAAACATGCTTTTCAGCCTCTGAAAAGCACATTTTGGCCATAAAACTGAAAATGTCCCCTGCAACCAAACGAACTGTCGGAGACACAAATCTACAATGGACATAGTGTAAAATGGTCCAATTCAAGTAAGTTATTCATTTGGCATCATTCGAATGGATAGAAATCAAGTTTTAATGAAAATTATCATACTCGGCCAAAACATGCTTTTCAGCCTCTGAAAAGCACATTTTGGCCATAAAAACTGAAAATGTCCCCTGCAACCAAACGAACTGTCGGAGACACAAATCTACAATGGACATAGTGTAAAATGGTCCAATTCAAGTAAGTTATTCATTTGGCATCAATCGAAGTGATAGAAATCAAGTTTTAATGAAAATCATCATACTCGGCCAAAACGTGCTTTTCAGCCCCTGAAAAGCACATTTTGGCCATAAAAACTGAATATGTCCCCTGCAACCAAATGAACTGTCAGAGACACAAATCTACAATGGACATAGTGTAAAATGGTCCAATTCAAGTAAGTTATTCATTTGGATTCATTTGAATGGATAGAAATCAAGTTTTAATGAAAATTATCATACTCGGACAAAACATGCTTTTCAGCCTCTGAAAAGCACATTTTGGCCATAAAAACTGAAAATGTCCCCTGCAACCAAACGAACTGTCGGAGACACAAATCTACAATGGACATAGTGTAAAATGGTCCAATTCAAGTAAGTTATTCATTTGGCATCATTCGAAGTGATAGAAATCAAGTTTTAATGAAAATTACCATACTCGGCCAAAACATGCTTTTCAGCCTCTGAAAAGCACATTTTGGCCATAAAAACTGAAAATTTCCCCTGCAACCAAACGAACTGTCGGAGACACAAATCTACAATGGACATAGTGTAAAATGGTCCAATTCAAGTAAGTTATTCATTTGGCATCAATCGAAGTGATAGAAATCAAGTTTTAATGAAAATTATCAAACTCGGCCAAAACATGCTTTTCAGCCTCTGAAAAGCACATTTTGGCCATAAAAACTGAAAATGTCCCCTGCAACCAAACGAACTGTCGGAGACACAAATCTACAATGGACATAGTGTAAAATGGTCCAATTCAAGTAAGTTATTCATTTGGCATCATTCGAAGTGATAGAAATCAAGTTTTAATGAAAATTATCATACTCGGCCAAAACATGCTTTACAGCCTCTGAAAAGCACATTTTGGCCATAAAAACTGAATATGTCCCCTACAACCAAACGAACTGTCAGAGACACAAATCTACAATGGACATAGTGTAAAATGGTCCAATTCAAGTAAGTTATTCATTTGGCATCATTCGAATGGATAGAAATCAAGTTTTAATGAAAATTATCATACTCTGCCAAAACGTGCTTTTCAGCCCCTGAAAAGCACATTTTGGCCATAAAAACTGAATATGTCCCCTGCAACCAAACGAACTGTCAGAGACACAAATCTACAATGGACATAGTGTAAAATGGTCCAATTCAAGTTAGTTATTCATTTGGCATCATTCGAAGTGATAGAAATTAAGTTTTAATGAAAATTATCATACTCTGCCAAAACATGCTTTTCAGCCTCTGAAAAGCACATTTTGGCCATAAAAACTGAAAATGTCCCCTGCAACCAAACGAACTGTCGGAGACACAAATCTACAATGGACATAGTGTAAAATGGTCCAATTCAAGTAAGTTATTCATTTGGCATCATTCGAAGTGATAGAAATCAAGTTTTAATGAAAATTATCATACTCTGCCAAAACATGCTTTTCAGCCTCTGAAAAGCACATTTTGGCCATAAAAACTGAATATGTCCCCTGCAACCAAACGAACTGTCAGAGACACAAATCTACAATGGACATAGTGTAAAATGGTCCAATTCAAGTAAGTAATTCATTTGGCATCATTCGAAGTGATAGAAATTAAGTTTTAATGAAAATTATCAAACTCGGCCAAAACATGCTTTTCAGCCCCTGAAAAGCACATTTTGGCCATAAAAACTGAATATGTCCCCTGCAACCAAACGAACTGTCAGAGACACAAATATACAATGGACATAGTGTAAAATGGTCCAATTCAAGTAAGTTATTCATTTGGCATCATTCAAAGTGATAGAAATTAAGTTTTAATGAAAATTATCATACTCTGCCAAAACATGCTTTTCAGCCTCTGAAAAGCACATTTTGGCCATAAAAACTGAATATGTCCCCTGCAACCAAATGAACTGTCAGAGACACAAATCTACAATGGACATAGTGTAAAATGGTCCAATTCAAGTAAGTTATTCATTTGGCATCATTCGAATGGATAGAAATCAAGTTTTAATGAAAATTATCATACTCGGCCAAAACATGCTTTTCAGCCTCTGAAAAGCACATTTTGGCCATAAAAACTGAAAATGTCCCCTGCAACCAAACGAACTGTCGGAGACACAAATCTACAATGGACATAGTGTAAAATGGTCCAATTCAAGTAAGTTATTCATTTGGCATCATTCGAAGTGATAGAAATTAAGTTTTAATGAAAATCATCATACTCGGCCAAAACATGCTTTTCAGCCCCTGAAAAGCACATTTTGGCCATAAAAACTGAAAATGTCCCCTGCAACCAAACGAACTGTCGGAGACACAAATCTACAATTGACATAGTGTAAAATGGTCCAATTCAAGTAAGTTATTCATTTGGCATCATTCGAAGTGATAGAAATCAAGTTTTAATGAAAATTATCATACTCGGCCAAAACATGCTTTTCAGCCCCTGAAAAGCACATTTTGGCCATAAAAACTGAATATGTCCCCTGCAACCAAACGAACTGTCAGAGACACAAATCTACAATGGACATAGTGTAAAATGGTCCAATTCCAGTAAGTTATTCATTTGGCATCATTCGAATGGATAGAAATCAAGTTTTAATGAAAATTATCATACTCTGCCAAAACATGCTTTTCAGCCTCTGAAAAGCACATTTTGGCCATAAAAACTGAAAATGTCCCCTGCAACCAAACGAACTGTCGGAGACACAAATCTACAATGGACATAGTGTAAAATGGTCCAATTCAAGTAAGTTATTCATTTGGCATCAATCGAAGTGATAGAAATCAAGTTTTAATGAAAATTATCATATTCGGCCAAAACATGCTTTACAGCCTCTGAAAAGCACATTTTGGCCATAAAAACTGAATATGTCCCCTACAACCAAACGAACTGTCAGAGACACAAATCTACAATGGACATAGTGTAAAATGGTCCAATTCAAGTAAATTATTCATTTGGCATCATTCGAAGTGCTAGAAATCAAGTTTTAATGAAAATTATCATACTCGGCCAAAACATGCTTTTCAGCCTCTGAAAAGCACATTTTGGCCATAAAACTGAAAATGTCCCCTGCAACCAAACGAACTGTCGGAGACACAAATCTACAATGGACATAGTGTAAAATGGTCCAATTCAAGTAAGTTATTCATTTGGCATCATTCGAATGGATAGAAATCAAGTTTTAATGAAAATTATCATACTCGGCCAAAACATGCTTTTCAGCCTCTGAAAAGCACATTTTGGCCATAAAAACTGAAAATGTCCCCTGCAACCAAACGAACTCTTGGAGACACAAATCTACAATGGACATAGTGTAAAATGGTCCAATTCAAGTAAGTTATTCATTTGGCATCATTCGAAGTGATAGAAATCAAGTTTTAATGAAAATTACCATACTCGGCCAAAACGTGCTTTTCAGCCCCTGAAAAGCACATTTTGGCCATAAAAACTGAATATGTCCCCTGCAACCAAATGAACTGTCGGAGACACAAATCTACAATGGACATAGTGTAAAATGGTCCAATTCAAGTAAGTTATTCATTTGGCATCAATCGAAGTGATAGAAATCAAGTTTTAATGAAAATTATCAAACTCGGCCAAAACATGCTTTTCAGCCCCTGAAAAGCACATTTTGGCCATAAAAACTGAATATGTCCCCTGCAACCAAACGAACTGTCAGAGACACAAATCTACAATGGACATAGTGTAAAATGGTCCAATTCAAGTAAGTTATTCATTTGGCATCATTCGAAGTGATAGAAATTAAGTTTTAATGAAAATTATCATACTCTGCCAAAACATGCTTTTCAGCCTCTGAAAAGCACATTTTGGCCATAAAAACTGAAAATGTCCCCTGCAACCAAACGAACTGTCGGAGACACAAATCTACAATGGACATAGTGTAAAATGGTCCAATTCAAGTAAGTTATTCATTTGGCATCATTCGAAGTGATAGAAATCAAGTTTTAATGAAAATTAACATACTCGGCCAAAACATGCTTTTCAGCCTCTGAAAAGCACATTTTGGCCATAAAAACTGAATATGTCCCCTGCAACCAAACGAACTGTCAGAGACACAAATCTACAATGGACATAGTGTAAAATGGTCCAATTCAAGTAAGTTATTCATTTGGCATCATTCGAAGTGATAGAAATTAAGTTTTAATGAAAATTACCATACTCGGCCAAAACATGCTTTTCAGCCTCTGAAAAGCACATTTTGGCCATAAAAACTGAAAATGTCCCCTGCAACCAAACGAACTGTCGGAGACACAAATCTACAATGGACATAGTGTAAAATGGTCCAATTCAAGTAAGTTATTCATTTGGCATCAATCGAAGTGATAGAAATCAAGTTTTAATGAAAATTATCAAACTCGGCCAAAACATGCTTTTCAGCCCCTGAAAAGCACATTTTGGCCATAAAAACTGAAAATGTCCCCTGCAACCAAACGAACTGTCAGAGACACAAATCTACAATGGACATAGTGTAAAATGGTCCAATTCAAGTAAGTTATTCATTTGGCATCAATCGAAGTGATAGAAATCAAGTTTTAATGAAAATTATCAAACTCGGCCAAAACATGCTTTTCAGCCCCTGAAAAGCACATTTTGGCCATAAAAACTGAATATGTCCCCTGCAACCAAATGAACTGTCAGAGACACAAATCTACAATGGACATAGTGCAAAATGGTCCAATTCAAGTAAGTTATTCATTTGGCATCATTCGAATGGATAGAAATCAAGTTTTAATGAAAATTATCATACTCGGCCAAAACATGCTTTTCAGCCTCTGAAAAGCACATTTTGGCCATAAAAACTGAATATGTCCCCTGCAACCAAACGAACTGTCAGAGACACAAATCTACAATGGACATAGTGTAAAATGGTCCAATTCAAGTAAGTTATTCATTTGGCATCAATCGAAGTGATAGAAATCAAGTTTTAATGAAAATTATCATACTCGGCCAAAACATGCTTTACAGCCTCTGAAAAGCACATTTTGGCCATAAAAACTGAATATGTCCCCTACAACCAAACGAACTGTCAGAGACACAAATCTACAATGGACATAGTGTAAAATGGTCCAATTCAAGTAAATTATTCATTTGGCATCATTCGAAGTGATAGAAATCAAGTTTTAATGAAAATTATCATACTCGGCCAAAACATGCTTTTCAGCCTCTGAAAAGCACATTTTGGCCATAAAACTGAAAATGTCCCCTGCAACCAAACGAACTGTCGGAGACACAAATCTACAATGGACATAGTGTAAAATGGTCCAATTCAAGTAAGTTATTCATTTGGCATCATTCGAATGGATAGAAATCAAGTTTTAATGAAAATTATCATACTCGGCCAAAACATGCTTTTCAGCCTCTGAAAAGCACATTTTGGCCATAAAAACTGAAAATGTCCCCTGCAACCAAACGAACTCTTGGAGACACAAATCTACAATGGACATAGTGTAAAATGGTCCAATTCAAGTAAGTTATTCATTTGGCATCATTCGAAGTGATAGAAATCAAGTTTTAATGAAAATTACCATACTCGGCCAAAACGTGCTTTTCAGCCCCTGAAAAGCACATTTTGGCCATAAAAACTGAATATGTCCCCTGCAACCAAATGAACTGTCGGAGACACAAATCTACAATGGACATAGTGTAAAATGGTCCAATTCAAGTAAGTTATTCATTTGGCATCAATCGAAGTGATAGAAATCAAGTTTTAATGAAAATTATCAAACTCGGCCAAAACATGCTTTTCAGCCCCTGAAAAGCACATTTTGGCCATAAAAACTGAATATGTCCCCACAACCAAACGAACTGTCAGAGACACAAATCTACAATGGACATAGTGTAACATGTTCCAATTCAAGTAAGTTATTCATTTGGCATCATTCGAAGTGATAGAAATTAAGTTTTAATGAAAATTATCATACTCTGCCAAAACATGCTTTTCAGCCTCTGAAAAGCACATTTTGGCCATAAAAACTGAAAATGTCCCCTGCAACCAAACGAACTGTCGGAGACACAAATCTACAATGGACATAGTGTAAAATGGTCCAATTCAAGTAAGTTATTCATTTGGCATCATTCGAAGTGATAGAAATCAAGTTTTAATGAAAATTATCATACTCGGCCAAAACATGCTTTTCAGCCTCTGAAAAGCACATTTTGGCCACAAAAACTGAATATGTCCCCTGCAACCAAACGAACTGTCAGAGACACAAATCTACAATGGACATAGTGTAAAATGGTCCAATTCAAGTAAGTTATTCATTTGGCATCATTCGAAGTGATAGAAATTAAGTTTTAATGAAAATTATCATACTCTGCCAAAACATGCTTTTCAGCCTCTGAAAAGCACATTTTGGCCATAAAAACTGAAAATGTCCCCTGCAACCAAACGAACTGTCGGAGACACAAATCTACAATGGACATAGTGTAAAATGGTCCAATTCAAGTAAGTTATTCATTTTGCATCAATCGAAGTGTTAGAAATCAAGTTTTAATGAAAATTATCAAACTCGGCCAAAACATGCTTTTCAGCCCCTGAAAAGCACATTTTGGCCATAAAAACTGAATATGTCCCCTGCAACCAAACGAACTGTCAGAGACACAAATCTACAATGGACATAGTGTAAAATGGTCCAATTCAAGTAAGTTATTCATTTGGCATCATTCGAAGTGATAGAAATTAAGTTTTAATGAAAATTATCATACTCTGCCAAAACATGCTTTTCAGCCTCTGAAAAGCACATTTTGGCCATAAAAACTGAAAATGTCCCCTGCAACCAAACGAACTGTCGGAGACACAAATCTACAATGGACATAGTGTAAAATGGTCCAATTCAAGTAAGTTATTCATTTGGCATCAATCGAAGTGATAGAAATCAAGTTTTAATGAAAATCATCATACTCGGCCAAAACGTGCTTTTCAGCCCCTGAAAAGCACATTTTGGCCATAAAAACTGAATATGTCCCCTGCAACCAAATGAACTGTCAGAGACACAAATCTACAATGGACATAGTGCAAAATGGTCCAATTCAAGTAAGTTATTCATTTGGCATCATTCGAAGTGATAGAAATTAAGTTTTAATGAAAATTATCATACTCTGCCAAAACATGCTTTTCAGCCTCTGAAAAGCACATTTTGGCCATAAAAACTGAAAATGTCCCCTGCAACCAAACGAACTGTCGGAGACACAAATCTACAATGGACATAGTGTAAAATGGTCCAATTCAAGTAAGTTATTCATTTGGCATCAATCGAAGTGATAGAAATCAAGTTTTAATGAAAATTATCAAACTCGGCCAAAACATGCTTTTCAGCCCCTGAAAAGCACATTTTGGCCATAAAAACTGAATATGTCCCCTGCAACCAAACGAACTGTCAGAGACACAAATCTACAATGGACATAGTGTAAAATGGTCCAATTCAAGTAAGTTATTCATTTGGCATCATTCGAAGTGATAGAAATTAAGTTTTAATGAAAATTATCATACTCTGCCAAAACATGCTTTTCAGCCTCTGAAAAGCACATTTTGGCCATAAAAACTGAAAATGTCCCCTGCAACCAAACGAACTGTCGGAGACACAAATCTACAATGGACATAGTGTAAAATGGTCCAATTCAAGTAAGTTATTCATTTGGCATCAATCGAAGTGATAGAAATCAAGTTTTAATGAAAATCATCATACTCGGCCAAAACGTGCTTTTCAGCCCCTGAAAAGCACATTTTGGCCATAAAAACTGAATATGTCCCCTGCAACCAAATGAACTGTCAGAGACACAAATCTACAATGGACATAGTGTAAAATGGTCCAATTCAAGTAAGTTATTCATTTGGCATCATTTGAATGGATAGAAATCAAGTTTTAATGAAAATTATCATACTCGGCCAAAACATGCTTTTCAGCCTCTGAAAAGCACATTTTGGCCATAAAAACTGAAAATGTCCCCTGCAACCAAACGAACTGTCGGAGACACAAATCTACA
Organism: Stigmatopora argus; assembly: GCF_051989625.1. Classification (NCBI taxonomy): domain Eukaryota; kingdom Metazoa; phylum Chordata; class Actinopteri; order Syngnathiformes; family Syngnathidae; genus Stigmatopora; species Stigmatopora argus. The sequence continues at coordinate 698,672 of NW_027520047.1, forward strand.
ATGGACATAGTGTAAAATGGTCCAATTCAAGTAAGTTATTCATTTGGCATCATTCGAAGTGATAGAAATCAAGTTTTAATGAAAATTACCATACTCGGCCAAAACATGCTTTTCAGCCTCTGAAAAGCACATTTTGGCCATAAAAACTGAAAATTTCCCCTGCAACCAAACGAACTGTCGGAGACACAAATCTACAATGGACATAGTGTAAAATGGTCCAATTCAAGTAAGTTATTCATTTGGCATCAATCGAAGTGATAGAAATCAAGTTTTAATGAAAATTATCAAACTCGGCCAAAACATGCTTTTCAGCCTCTGAAAAGCACATTTTGGCCATAAAAACTGAAAATGTCCCCTGCAACCAAACGAACTGTCGGAGACACAAATCTACAATGGACATAGTGTAAAATGGTCCAATTCAAGTAAGTTATTCATTTGGCATCATTCGAAGTGATAGAAATCAAGTTTTAATGAAAATTATCATACTCGGCCAAAACATGCTTTACAGCCTCTGAAAAGCACATTTTGGCCATAAAAACTGAATATGTCCCCTACAACCAAACGAACTGTCAGAGACACAAATCTACAATGGACATAGTGTAAAATGGTCCAATACAAGTAAGTTATTCATTTGGCATCATTCGAATGGATAGAAATCAAGTTTTAATGAAAATTATCATACTCTGCCAAAACGTGCTTTTCAGCCCCTGAAAAGCACATTTTGGCCATAAAAACTGAATATGTCCCCTGCAACCAAACGAACTGTCAGAGACACAAATCTACAATGGACATAGTGTAAAATGGTCCAATTCAAGTAAATTATTCATTTGGCATCATTCGAAGTGATAGAAATCAAGTTTTAATGAAAATTATCATACTCGGCCAAAACATGCTTTTCAGCCTCTGAAAAGCACATTTTGGCCATAAAAACTGAAAATGTCCCATGCAACCAAACGAACTGTCGGAGACACAAATCTACAATGGACATAGTGTAAAATGGTCCAATTCAAGTAAGTTATTCATTTGGCATCATTCGAATGGATAGAAATCAAGTTTTAATGAAAATTATCATACTCGGCCAAAACATGCTTTTCAGCCTCTGAAAAGCACATTTTGGCCATAAAAACTGAAAATGTCCCCTGCAACCAAACGAACTCTTGGAGACACAAATCTACAATGGACATAGTGTAAAATGGTCCAATTCAAGTAAGTTATTCATTTGGCATCATTCGAAGTGATAGAAATCAAGTTTTAATGAAAATTACCATACTCGGCCAAAACATGCTTTTCAGCCTCTGAAAAGCACATTTTGGCCATAAAAACTGAAAATGTCCCCTGCAACCAAACGAACTGTCGGAGACACAAATCTACAATGGACATAGTGTAAAATGGTCCAATTCAAGTAAGTTATTCATTTGGCATCAATCGAAGTGATAGAAATCAAGTTTTAATGAAAATTATCAAACTCGGCCAAAACATGCTTTTCAGCCCCTGAAAAGCACATTTTGGCCATAAAAACTGAAAATGTCCCCTGCAACCAAACGAACTGTCAGAGACACAAATCTACAATGGACATAGTGTAAAATGGTCCAATTCAAGTTAGTTATTCATTTGGCATCATTCGAAGTGATAGAAATTAAGTTTTAATGAAAATTATCATACTCTGCCAAAACATGCTTTTCAGCCTCTGAAAAGCACATTTTGGCCATAAAAACTGAAAATGTCCCCTGCAACCAAACGAACTGTCGGAGACACAAATCTACAATGGACATAGTGTAAAATGGTCCAATTCAAGTAAGTTATTCATTTGGCATCATTCGAAGTGATAGAAATCAAGTTTTAATGAAAATTATCATACTCGGCCAAAACATGCTTTTCAGCCTCTGAAAAGCACATTTTGGCCATAAAAACTGAATATGTCCCCTGCAACCAAACGAACTGTCAGAGACACAAATCTACAATGGACATAGTGTAAAATGGTCCAATTCAAGTAAGTTATTCATTTGGCATCATTCGAAGTGATAGAAATTAAGTTTTAATGAAAATTATCATACTCTGCCAAAACATGCTTTTCAGCCTCTGAAAAGCACATTTTGGCCATAAAAACTGAAAATGTCCCCTGCAACCAAACGAACTGTCGGAGACACAAATCTACAATGGACATAGTGTAAAATGGTCCAATTCAAGTAAGTTATTCATTTGGCATCAATCGAAGTGATAGAAATCAAGTTTTAATGAAAATTATCAAACTCGGCCAAAACATGCTTTTCAGCCCCTGAAAAGCACATTTTGGCCATAAAAACTGAAAATGTCCCCTGCAACCAAACGAACTGTCGGAGACACAAATCTACAATGGACATAGTGTAAAATGGTCCAATTCAAGTAAGTTATTCATTTGGCATCAATCGAAGTGATAGAAATCAAGTTTTAATGAAAATTATCAAACTCGGCCAAAACATGCTTTTCAGCCCCTGAAAAGCACATTTTGGCCATAAAAACTGAATATGTCCCCTGCAACCAAACGAACTGTCAGAGACACAAATCTACAATGGACATAGTGTAAAATGGTCCAATTCAAGTAAGTTATTCATTTGGCATCATTCGAAGTGATAGAAATCAAGTTTTAATGAAAATTACCATACTCGGCCAAAACATGCTTTTCAGCCTCTGAAAAGCACATTTTGGCCATAAAAACTGAAAATGTCCCCTGCAACCAAACGAACTGTCGGAGACACAAATCTACAATGGACATAGTGTAAAATGGTCCAATTCAAGTAAGTTATTCATTTGGCATCAATCGAAGTGATAGAAATCAAGTTTTAATGAAAATTATCAAACTCGGCCAAAACATGCTTTTCAGCCTCTGAAAAGCACATTTTGGCCATAAAAACTGAAAATGTCCCCTGCAACCAAACGAACTGTCGGAGACACAAATCTACAATGGACATAGTGTAAAATGGTCCAATTCAAGTAAGTTATTCATTTGGCATCAATCGAAGTGATAGAAATCAAGTTTTAATGAAAATTATCAAACTCGGCCAAAACATGCTTTTCAGCCCCTGAAAAGCACATTTTGGCCATAAAAACTGAATATGTCCCCTGCAACCAAACGAACTGTCAGAGACACAAATCTACAATGGACATAGTGTAAAATGGTCCAATTCAAGTAAGTTATTCATTTGGCATCATTCGAAGTGATAGAAATCAAGTTTTAATGAAAATTACCATACTCGGCCAAAACATGCTTTTCAGCCTCTGAAAAGCACATTTTGGCCATAAAAACTGAAAATGTCCCCTGCAACCAAACGAACTGTCGGAGACACAAATCTACAATGGACATAGTGTAAAATGGTCCAATTCAAGTAAGTTATTCATTTGGCATCAATCGAAGTGATAGAAATCAAGTTTTAATGAAAATTATCAAACTCGGCCAAAACATGCTTTTCAGCCTCTGAAAAGCACATTTTGGCCATAAAAACTGAAAATGTCCCCTGCAACCAAACGAACTGTCGGAGACAAAAATCTACAATGGACATAGTGTAAAATGGTCCAATTCAAGTAAGTTATTCATTTGGCATCAATCGAAGTGATAGAAATCAAGTTTTAATGAAAATTATCATATTCGGCCAAAACATGCTTTACAGCCTCTGAAAAGCACATTTTGGCCATAAAAACTGAATATGTCCCCTACAACCAAACGAACTGTCAGAGACACAAATCTACAATGGACATAGTGTAAAATGGTCCAATTCAAGTAAATTATTCATTTGGCATCATTCGAAGTGATAGAAATCAAGTTTTAATGAAAATTATCATACTCGGCCAAAACATGCTTTTCAGCCTCTGAAAAGCACATTTTGGCCATAAAACTGAAAATGTCCCCTGCAACCAAACGAACAGTCGGAGACACAAATCTACAATGGACATAGTGTAAAATGGTCCAATTCAAGTAAGTTATTCATTTGGCATCATTCGAATGGATAGAAATCAAGTTTTAATGAAAATTATCATACTCGGCCAAAACATGCTTTTCAGCCTCTGAAAAGCACATTTTGGCCATAAAAACTGAAAATGTCCCCTGCAACCAAACGAACTCTTGGAGACACAAATCTACAATGGACATAGTGTAAAATGGTCCAATTCAAGTAAGTTATTCATTTGGCATCATTCGAAGTGATAGAAATCAAGTTTTAATGAAAATTACCATACTCGGCCAAAACGTGCTTTTCAGCCCCTGAAAAGCACATTTTGGCCATAAAAACTGAATATGTCCCCTGCAACCAAACGAACTGTCAGAGACACAAATCTACAATGGACATAGTGTAAAATGGTCCAATTCAAGTAAGTTATTCATTTGGCATCATTCGAAGTGATAGAAATTAAGTTTTAATGAAAATTATCATACTCTGCCAAAACATGCTTTTCAGCCTCTGAAAAGCACATTTTGGCCATAAAAACTGAAAATGTCCCCTGCAACCAAACGAACTGTCGGAGACACAAATCTACAATGGACATAGTGTAAAATGGTCCAATTCAAGTAAGTTATTCATTTGGCATCATTCGAAGTGATAGAAATCAAGTTTTAATGAAAATTAACATACTCGGCCAAAACATGCTTTTCAGCCTCTGAAAAGCACATTTTGGCCATAAAAACTGAATATGTCCCCTGCAACCAAACGAACTGTCAGAGACACAAATCTACAATGGACATAGTGTAAAATGGTCCAATTCAAGTAAGTTATTCATTTGGCATCATTCGAAGTGATAGAAATTAAGTTTTAATGAAAATTACCATACTCGGCCAAAACATGCTTTTCAGCCTCTGAAAAGCACATTTTGGCCATAAAAACTGAAAATGTCCCCTGCAACCAAACGAACTGTCGGAGACACAAATCTACAATGGACATAGTGTAAAATGGTCCATTTCAAGTAAGTTATTCATTTGGCATCATTCGAAGTGATAGAAATCAAGTTTTAATGAAAATTATCATACTCGGCCAAAACATGCTTTTCAGCCTCTGAAAAGCACATTTTGGCCACAAAAACTGAATATGTCCCCTGCAACCAAACGAACTGTCAGAGACACAAATCTACAATGGACATAGTGTAAAATGGTCCAATTCAAGTAAGTTATTCATTTGGCATCATTCGAAGTGATAGAAATTAAGTTTTAATGAAAATTATCATACTCTGCCAAAACATGCTTTTCAGCCTCTGAAAAGCACATTTTGGCCATAAAAACTGAAAATGTCCCCTGCAACCAAACGAACTGTCGGAGACACAAATCTACAATGGACATAGTGTAAAATGGTCCAATTCAAGTAAGTTATTCATTTGGCATCAATCGAAGTGATAGAAATCAAGTTTTAATGAAAATTATCAAACTCGGCCAAAACATGCTTTTCAGCCCCTGAAAAGCACATTTTGGCCATAAAAACTGAATATGTCCCCTGCAACCAAATGAACTGTCAGAGACACAAATCTACAATGGACATAGTGCAAAATGGTCCAATTCAAGTAAGTTATTCATTTGGCATCATTCGAATGGATAGAAATCAAGTTTTAATGAAAATTATCATACTCGGCCAAAACATGCTTTTCAGCCTCTGAAAAGCACATTTTGGCCATAAAAACTGAATATGTCCCCTGCAACCAAACGAACTGTCAGAGACACAAATCTACAATGGACATAGTGTAAAATGGTCCAATTCAAGTAAGTTATTCATTTGGCATCAATCGAAGTGATAGAAATCAAGTTTTAATGAAAATTATCATACTCGGCCAAAACATGCTTTACAGCCTCTGAAAAGCACATTTTGGCCATAAAAACTGAATATGTCCCCTACAACCAAACGAACTATCAGAGACACAAATCTACAATGGACATAGTGTAAAATGGTCCAATTCAAGTAAATTATTCATTTGGCATCATTCGAAGTGATAGAAATCAAGTTTTAATGAAAATTATCATACTCGGCCAAAACATGCTTTTCAGCCTCTGAAAAGCACATTTTGGCCATAAAACTGAAAATGTCCCCTGCAACCAAACGAACTGTCGGAGACACAAATCTACAATGGACATAGTGTAAAATGGTCCAATTCAAGTAAGTTATTCATTTGGCATCATTCGAATGGATAGAAATCAAGTTTTAATGAAAATTATCATACTCGGCCAAAACATGCTTTTCAGCCTCTGAAAAGCACATTTTGGCCATAAAAACTGAAAATGTCCCCTGCAACCAAACGAACTCTTGGAGACACAAATCTACAATGGACATAGTGTAAAATGGTCCAATTCAAGTAAGTTATTCATTTGGCATCATTCGAAGTGATAGAAATCAAGTTTTAATGAAAATTACCATACTCGGCCAAAACGTGCTTTTCAGCCCCTGAAAAGCACATTTTGGCCATAAAAACTGAATATGTCCCCTGCAACCAAATGAACTGTCGGAGACACAAATCTACAATGGACATAGTGTAAAATGGTCCAATTCAAGTAAGTTATTCATTTGGCATCATTCGAAGTGATAGAAATCAAGTTTTAATGAAAATTATCATACTCGGCCAAAACATGCTTTTCAGCCTCTGAAAAGCACATTTTGGCCACAAAAACTGAATATGTCCCCTGCAACCAAACGAACTGTCAGAGACACAAATCTACAATGGACATAGTGTAAAATGTTCCAATTCAAGTAAGTTATTCATTTGGCATCATTCGAAGTGATAGAAATTAAGTTTTAATGAAAATTATCATACTCTGCCAAAACATGCTTTTCAGCCTCTGAAAAGCACATTTTGGCCATAAAAACTGAAAATGTCCCCTGCAACCAAACGAACTGTCGGAGACACAAATCTACAATGGACATAGTGTAAAATGGTCCAATTCAAGTAAGTTATTCATTTGGCATCATTCGAAGTGATAGAAATCAAGTTTTAATGAAAATTATCATACTCGGCCAAAACATGCTTTTCAGCCTCTGAAAAGCACATTTTGGCCACAAAAACTGAATATGTCCCCTGCAACCAAACGAACTGTCAGAGACACAAATCTACAATGGACATAGTGTAAAATGGTCCAATTCAAGTAAGTTATTCATTTGGCATCATTCGAAGTGATAGAAATTAAGTTTTAATGAAAATTATCATACTCTGCCAAAACATGCTTTTCAGCCTCTGAAAAGCACATTTTGGCCATAAAAACTGAAAATGTCCCCTGCAACCAAACGAACTGTCGGAGACACAAATCTACAATGGACATAGTGTAAAATGGTCCAATTCAAGTAAGTTATTCATTTTGCATCAATCGAAGTGATAGAAATCAAGTTTTAATGAAAATTATCAAACTCGGCCAAAACATGCTTTTCAGCCCCTGAAAAGCACATTTTGGCCATAAAAACTGAATATGTCCCCTGCAACCAAACGAACTGTCAGAGACACAAATCTACAATGGACATAGTGTAAAATGGTCCAATTCAAGTAAGTTATTCATTTGGCATCATTCGAAGTGATAGAAATTAAGTTTTAATGAAAATTATCATACTCTGCCAAAACATGCTTTTCAGCCTCTGAAAAGCACATTTTGGCCATAAAAACTGAAAATGTCCCCTGCAACCAAACGAACTGTCGGAGACACAAATCTACAATGGACATAGTGTAAAATGGTCCAATTCAAGTAAGTTATTCATTTGGCATCATTCGAAGTGATAGAAATCAAGTTTTAATGAAAATTATCATACTCGGCCAAAACATGCTTTTCAGCCTCTGAAAAGCACATTTTGGCCACAAAAACTGAATATGTCCCCTGCAACCAAACGAACTGTCAGAGACACAAATCTACAATGGACATAGTGTAAAATGGTCCAATTCAAGTAAGTTATTCATTTGGCATCATTCGAAGTGATAGAAATTAAGTTTTAATGAAAATTATCATACTCGGCCAAAACATGCTTTTCAGCCCCTGAAAAGCACATTTTGGCCATAAAAACTGAATATTTCCCCTGCAACCAAATGAACTGTCGGAGACACAAATCTACAATGGACATAGTGTAAAATGGTCCAATTCAAGTAAGTTATTCATTTGGCATCAATCGAAGTGATAGAAATCAAGTTTTAATGAAAATTATCAAACTCGGCCAAAACATGCTTTTCAGCCCCTGAAAAGCACATTTTGGCCATAAAAACTGAATATGTCCCCTGCAACCAAACGAACTGTCAGAGACACAAATCTACAATGGACATAGTGTAAAATGGTCCAATTCAAGTAAGTTATTCATTTGGCATCATTCGAAGTGATAGAAATTAAGTTTTAATGAAAATTATCATACTCTGCCAAAACATGCTTTTCAGCCTCTGAAAAGCACATTTTGGCCATAAAAACTGAAAATGTCCCCTGCAACCAAACGAACTGTCGGAGACACAAATCTACAATGGACATAGTGTAAAATGGTCCAATTCAAGTAAGTTATTCATTTGGCATCATTCGAAGTGATAGAAATCAAGTTTTAATGAAAATTAACATACTCGGCCAAAACATGCTTTTCAGCCTCTGAAAAGCACATTTTGGCCATAAAAACTGAATATGTCCCCTGCAACCAAACGAACTGTCAGAGACACAAATCTACAATGGACATAGTGTAAAATGGTCCAATTCAAGTAAGTTATTCATTTGGCATCATTCGAAGTGATAGAAATTAAGTTTTAATGAAAATTACCATACTCGGCCAAAACATGCTTTTCAGCCTCTGAAAAGCACATTTTGGCCATAAAAACTGAAAATGTCCCCTGCAACCAAACGAACTGTCGGAGACACAAATCTACAATGGACATAGTGTAAAATGGTCCAATTCAAGTAAGTTATTCATTTGGCATCATTCGAAGTGATAGAAATCAAGTTTTAATGAAAATTATCATACTCGGCCAAAACATGCTTTTCAGCCTCTGAAAAGCACATTTTGGCCACAAAAACTGAATATGTCCCCTGCAACCAAACGAACTGTCAGAGACACAAATCTACAATGGACATAGTGTAAAATGGTCCAATTCAAGTAAGTTATTCATTTGGCATCATTCGAAGTGATAGAAATTAAGTTTTAATGAAAATTATCATACTCTGCCAAAACATGCTTTTCAGCCTCTGAAAAGCACATTTTGGCCATAAAAACTGAAAATGTCCCCTGCAACCAAACGAACTGTCGGAGACACAAATCTACAATGGACATAGTGTAAAATGGTCCAATTCAAGTAAGTTATTCATTTGCATCAATCGAAGTGATAGAAATCAAGTTTTAATGAAAATTATCAAACTCGGCCAAAACATGCTTTTCAGCCCCTGAAAAGCACATTTTGGCCATAAAAACTGAATATGTCCCCTGCAACCAAATGAACTGTCAGAGACACAAATCTACAATGGACATAGTGCAAAATGGTCCAATTCAAGTAAGTTATTCATTTGGCATCATTCGAATGGATAGAAATCAAGTTTTAATGAAAATTATCATACTCGGCCAAAACATGCTTTTCAGCCTCTGAAAAGCACATTTTGGCCATAAAAACTGAATATGTCCCCTGCAACCAAACGAACTGTCAGAGACACAAATCTACAATGGACATAGTGTAAAATGGTCCAATTCAAGTAAGTTATTCATTTGGCATCAATCGAAGTGATAGAAATCAAGTTTTAATGAAAATTATCATACTCGGCCAAAACATGCTTTACAGCCTCTGAAAAGCACATTTTGGCCATAAAAACTGAATATGTCCCCTACAACCAAACGAACTGTCAGAGACACAAATCTACAATGGACATAGTGTAAAATGGTCCAATTCAAGTAAATTATTCATTTGGCATCATTCGAAGTGATAGAAATCAAGTTTTAATGAAAATTATCATACTCGGCCAAAACATGCTTTTCAGCCTCTGAAAAGCACATTTTGGCCATAAAACTGAAAATGTCCCCTGCAACCAAACGAACTGTCGGAGACACAAATCTACAATGGACATAGTGTAAAATGGTCCAATTCAAGTAAGTTATTCATTTGGCATCATTCGAATGGATAGAAATCAAGTTTTAATGAAAATTATCATACTCGGCCAAAACATGCTTTTCAGCCTCTGAAAAGCACATTTTGGCCATAAAAACTGAAAATGTCCCCTGCAACCAAACGAACTCTTGGAGACACAAATCTACAATGGACATAGTGTAAAATGGTCCAATTCAAGTAAGTTATTCATTTGGCATCAATCGAAGTGATAGAAATCAAGTTTTAATGAAAATTATCAAACTCGGCCAAAACATGCTTTTCAGCCCCTGAAAAGCACATTTTGGCCATAAAAACTGAATATGTCCCCTGCAACCAAATGAACTGTCAGAGACACAAATCTACAATGGACATAGTGCAAAATGGTCCAATTCAAGTAAGTTATTCATTTGGCATCATTCGAATGGATAGAAATCAAGTTTTAATGAAAATTATCATACTCGGCCAAAACATGCTTTTCAGCCTCTGAAAAGCACATTTTGGCCATAAAAACTGAATATGTCCCCTGCAACCAAACGAACTGTCAGAGACACAAATCTACAATGGACATAGTGTAAAATGGTCCAATTCAAGTAAGTTATTCATTTGGCATCAATCGAAGTGATAGAAATCAAGTTTTAATGAAAATTATCATACTCGGCCAAAACATGCTTTACAGCCTCTGAAAAGCACATTTTGGCCATAAAAACTGAATATGTCCCCTACAACCAAACGAACTATCAGAGACACAAATCTACAATGGACATAGTGTAAAATGGTCCAATTCAAGTAAATTATTCATTTGGCATCATTCGAAGTGATAGAAATCAAGTTTTAATGAAAATTATCATACTCGGCCAAAACATGCTTTTCAGCCTCTGAAAAGCACATTTTGGCCATAAAACTGAAAATGTCCCCTGCAACCAAACGAACTGTCGGAGATACAAATCTACAATGGACATAGTGTAAAATGGTCCAATTCAAGTAAGTTATTCATTTGGCATCATTCGAATGGATAGAAATCAAGTTTTAATGAAAATTATCATACTCGGCCAAAACATGCTTTTCAGCCTCTGAAAAGCACATTTTGGCCATAAAAACTGAAAATGTCCCCTGCAACCAAACGAACTCTTGGAGACACAAATCTACAATGGACATAGTGTAAAATGGTCCAATTCAAGTAAGTTATTCATTTGGCATCATTCGAAGTGATAGAAATCAAGTTTTAATGAAAATTACCATACTCGGCCAAAACGTGCTTTTCAGCCCCTGAAAAGCACATTTTGGCCATAAAAACTGAATATGTCCCCTGCAACCAAATGAACTGTCGGAGACACAAATCTACAATGGACATAGTGTAAAATGGTCCAATTCAAGTAAGTTATTCATTTGGCATCAATCGAAGTGATAGAAATCAAGTTTTAATGAAAATTATCAAACTCGGCCAAAACATGCTTTTCAGCCCCTGAAAAGCACATTTTGGCCATAAAAACTGAATATGTCCCCTGCAACCAAACGAACTGTCAGAGACACAAATCTACAATGGACATAGTGTAAAATGGTCCAATTCAAGTAAGTTATTCATTTGGCATCATTCGAAGTGATAGAAATTAAGTTTTAATGAAAATTATCATACTCTGCCAAAACATGCTTTTCAGCCTCTGAAAAGCACATTTTGGCCATAAAAACTGAAAATGTCCCCTGCAACCAAACGAACTGTCGGAGACACAAATCTACAATGGACATAGTGTAAAATGGTCCAATTCAAGTAAGTTATTCATTTGGCATCATTCGAAGTGATAGAAATCAAGTTTTAATGAAAATTAACATACTCGGCCAAAACATGCTTTTCAGCCTCTGAAAAGCACATTTTGGCCATAAAAACTGAATATGTCCCCTGCAACCAAACGAACTGTCAGAGACACAAATCTACAATGGACATAGTGTAAAATGGTCCAATTCAAGTAAGTTATTCATTTGGCATCATTCGAAGTGATAGAAATTAAGTTTTAATGAAAATTACCATACTCGGCCAAAACATGCTTTTCAGCCTCTGAAAAGCACATTTTGGCCATAAAAACTGAAAATGTCCCCTGCAACCAAACGAACTGTCGGAGACACAAATCTACAATGGACATAGTGTAAAATGGTCCAATTCAAGTAAGTTATTCATTTGGCATCAATCGAAGTGATAGAAATCAAGTTTTAATGAAAATTATCAAACTCGGCCAAAACATGCTTTTCAGCCCCTGAAAAGCACATTTTGGCCATAAAAACTGAATATGTCCCCGCAACCAAACGAACTGTCAGAGACACAAATCTACAATGGACATAGTGTAAAATGTTCCAATTCAAGTAAGTTATTCATTTGGCATCATTCGAAGTGATAGAAATTAAGTTTTAATGAAAATTATCATACTCTGCCAAAACATGCTTTTCAGCCTCTGAAAAGCACATTTTGGCCATAAAAACTGAAAATGTCCCCTGCAACCAAACGAACTGTCGGAGACACAAATCTACAATGGACATAGTGTAAAATGGTCCAATTCAAGTAAGTTATTCATTTGGCATCATTCGAAGTGATAGAAATCAAGTTTTAATGAAAATTATCATACTCGGCCAAAACATGCTTTTCAGCCTCTGAAAAGCACATTTTGGCCACAAAAACTGAATATGTCCCCTGCAACCAAACGAACTGTCAGAGACACAAATCTACAATGGACATAGTGTAAAATGGTCCAATTCAAGTAAGTTATTCATTTGGCATCATTCGAAGTGATAGAAATTAAGTTTTAATGAAAATTATCATACTCTGCCAAAACATGCTTTTCAGCCCCTGAAAAGCACATTTTGGCCATAAAAACTGAATATTTCCCCTGCAACCAAATGAACTGTCGGAGACACAAATCTACAATGGACATAGTGTAAAATGGTCCAATTCAAGTAAGTTATTCATTTGGCATCAATCGAAGTGATAGAAATCAAGTTTTAATGAAAATTATCAAACTCGGCCAAAACATGCTTTTCAGCCCCTGAAAAGCACATTTTGGCCATAAAAACTGAATATGTCCCCTGCAACCAAACGAACTGTCAGAGACACAAATCTACAATGGACATAGTGTAAAATGGTCCAATTCAAGTAAGTTATTCATTTGGCATCATTCGAAGTGATAGAAATTAAGTTTTAATGAAAATTATCATACTCTGCCAAAACATGCTTTTCAGCCTCTGAAAAGCACATTTTGGCCATAAAAACTGAAAATGTCCCCTGCAACCAAACGAACTGTCGGAGACACAAATCTACAATGGACATAGTGTAAAATGGTCCAATTCAAGTAAGTTATTCATTTGGCATCATTCGAAGTGATAGAAATCAAGTTTTAATGAAAATTAACATACTCGGCCAAAACATGCTTTTCAGCCTCTGAAAAGCACATTTTGGCCATAAAAACTGAATATGTCCCCTGCAACCAAACGAACTGTCAGAGACACAAATCTACAATGGACATAGTGTAAAATGGTCCAATTCAAGTAAGTTATTCATTTGGCATCATTCGAAGTGATAGAAATTAAGTTTTAATGAAAATTACCATACTCGGCCAAAACATGCTTTTCAGCCTCTGAAAAGCACATTTTGGCCATAAAAACTGAAAATGTCCCCTGCAACCAAACGAACTGTCGGAGACACAAATCTACAATGGACATAGTGTAAAATGGTCCAATTCAAGTAAGTTATTCATTTGGCATCATTCGAAGTGATAGAAATCAAGTTTTAATGAAAATTATCATACTCGGCCAAAACATGCTTTTCAGCCTCTGAAAAGCACATTTTGGCCACAAAAACTGAATATGTCCCCTGCAACCAAACGAACTGTCAGAGACACAAATCTACAATGGACATAGTGTAAAATGGTCCAATTCAAGTAAGTTATTCATTTGGCATCATTCGAAGTGATAGAAATTAAGTTTTAATGAAAATTATCATACTCTGCCAAAACATGCTTTTCAGCCTCTGAAAAGCACATTTTGGCCATAAAAACTGAAAATGTCCCCTGCAACCAAACGAACTGTCGGAGACACAAATCTACAATGGACATAGTGTAAAATGGTCCAATTCAAGTAAGTTATTCATTTGGCATCAATCGAAGTGATAGAAATCAAGTTTTAATGAAAATTATCAAACTCGGCCAAAACATGCTTTTCAGCCCCTGAAAAGCACATTTTGGCCATAAAAACTGAATATGTCCCCTGCAACCAAATGAACTGTCAGAGACACAAATCTACAATGGACATAGTGCAAAATGGTCCAATTCAAGTAAGTTATTCATTTGGCATCATTCGAATGGATAGAAATCAAGTTTTAATGAAAATTATCATACTCGGCCAAAACATGCTTTTCAGCCTCTGAAAAGCACATTTTGGCCATAAAAACTGAATATGTCCCCTGCAACCAAACGAACTGTCAGAGACACAAATCTACAATGGACATAGTGTAAAATGGTCCAATTCAAGTAAGTTATTCATTTGGCATCAATCGAAGTGATAGAAATCAAGTTTTAATGAAAATTATCATACTCGGCCAAAACATGCTTTACAGCCTCTGAAAAGCACATTTTGGCCATAAAAACTGAATATGTCCCCTACAACCAAACGAACTGTCAGAGACACAAATCTACAATGGACATAGTGTAAAATGGTCCAATTCAAGTAAATTATTCATTTGGCATCATTCGAAGTGATAGAAATCAAGTTTTAATGAAAATTATCATACTCGGCCAAAACATGCTTTTCAGCCTCTGAAAAGCACATTTTGGCCATAAAACTGAAAATGTCCCCTGCAACCAAACGAACTGTCGGAGACACAAATCTACAATGGACATAGTGTAAAATGGTCCAATTCAAGTAAGTTATTCATTTGGCATCATTCGAATGGATAGAAATCAAGTTTTAATGAAAATTATCATACTCGGCCAAAACATGCTTTTCAGCCTCTGAAAAGCACATTTTGGCCATAAAAACTGAAAATGTCCCCTGCAACCAAACGAACTTTTGGAGACACAAATCTACAATGGACATAGTGTAAAATGGTCCAATTCAAGTAAGTTATTCATTTGGCATCATTCGAAGTGATAGAAATCAAGTTTTAATGAAAATTACCATACTCGGCCAAAACGTGCTTTTCAGCCCCTGAAAAGCACATTTTGGCCATAAAAACTGAATATGTCCCCTGCAACCAAATGAACTGTCGGAGACACAAATCTACAATGGACATAGTGTAAAATGGTCCAATTCAAGTAAGTTATTCATTTGGCATCAATCGAAGTGATAGAAATCAAGTTTTAATGAAAATTATCAAACTCGGCCAAAACATGCTTTTCAGCCCCTGAAAAGCACATTTTGGCCATAAAAACTGAATATGTCCCCTGCAACCAAACGAACTGTCAGAGACACAAATCTACAATGGACATAGTGTAAAATGGTCCAATTCAAGTAAGTTATTCATTTGGCATCATTCGAAGTGATAGAAATTAAGTTTTAATGAAAATTATCATACTCTGCCAAAACATGCTTTTCAGCCTCTGAAAAGCACATTTTGGCCATAAAAACTGAAAATGTCCCCTGCAACCAAACGAACTGTCGGAGACACAAATCTACAATGGACATAGTGTAAAATGGTCCAATTCAAGTAAGTTATTCATTTGGCATCATTCGAAGTGATAGAAATTAAGTTTTAATGAAAATTACCATACTCGGCCAAAACATGCTTTTCAGCCTCTGAAAAGCACATTTTGGCCATAAAAACTGAAAATGTCCCCTGCAACCAAACGAACTGTCGGAGACACAAATCTACAATGGACATAGTGTAAAATGGTCCAATTCAAGTAAGTTATTCATTTGGCATCAATCGAAGTGATAGAAATCAAGTTTTAATGAAAATTATCAAACTCGGCCAAAACATGCTTTTCAGCCCCTGAAAAGCACATTTTGGCCATAAAAACTGAATATGTCCCCGCAACCAAACGAACTGTCAGAGACACAAATCTACAATGGACATAGTGTAAAATGTTCCAATTCAAGTAAGTTATTCATTTGGCATCATTCGAAGTGATAGAAATTAAGTTTTAATGAAAATTATCATACTCTGCCAAAACATGCTTTTCAGCCTCTGAAAAGCACATTTTGGCCATAAAAACTGAAAATGTCCCCTGCAACCAAACGAACTGTCGGAGACACAAATCTACAATGGACATAGTGTAAAATGGTCCAATTCAAGTAAGTTATTCATTTGGCATCATTCGAAGTGATAGAAATCAAGTTTTAATGAAAATTATCATACTCGGCCAAAACATGCTTTTCAGCCTCTGAAAAGCACATTTTGGCCACAAAAACTGAATATGTCCCCTGCAACCAAACGAACTGTCAGAGACACAAATCTACAATGGACATAGTGTAAAATGGTCCAATTCAAGTAAGTTATTCATTTGGCATCATTCGAAGTGATAGAAATTAAGTTTTAATGAAAATTATCATACTCTGCCAAAACATGCTTTTCAGCCTCTGAAAAGCACATTTTGGCCATAAAAACTGAAAATGTCCCCTGCAACCAAACGAACTGTCGGAGACACAAATCTACAATGGACATAGTGTAAAATGGTCCAATTCAAGTAAGTTATTCATTTGGCATCATTCGAAGTGATAGAAATTAAGTTTTAATGAAAATTACCATACTCGGCCAAAACATGCTTTTCAGCCTCTGAAAAGCACATTTTGGCCATAAAAACTGAAAATGTCCCCTGCAACCAAACGAACTGTCGGAGACACAAATCTACAATGGACATAGTGTAAAATGGTCCAATTCAAGTAAGTTATTCATTTGGCATCAATCGAAGTGATAGAAATCAAGTTTTAATGAAAATTATCAAACTCGGCCAAAACATGCTTTTCAGCCCCTGAAAAGCACATTTTGGCCATAAAAACTGAATATGTCCCCGCAACCAAACGAACTGTCAGAGACACAAATCTACAATGGACATAGTGTAAAATGTTCCAATTCAAGTAAGTTATTCATTTGGCATCATTCGAAGTGATAGAAATTAAGTTTTAATGAAAATTATCATACTCTGCCAAAACATGCTTTTCAGCCTCTGAAAAGCACATTTTGGCCATAAAAACTGAAAATGTCCCCTGCAACCAAACGAACTGTCGGAGACACAAATCTACAATGGACATAGTGTAAAATGGTCCAATTCAAGTAAGTTATTCATTTGGCATCATTCGAAGTGATAGAAATTAAGTTTTAATGAAAATTATCATACTCTGCCAAAACATGCTTTTCAGCCTCTGAAAAGCACATTTTGGCCATAAAAACTGAAAATGTCCCCTGCAACCAAACGAACTGTCGGAGACACAAATCTACAATGGACATAGTGTAAAATGGTCCAATTCAAGTAAGTTATTCATTTTGCATCAATCGAAGTGATAGAAATCAAGTTTTAATGAAAATTATCAAACTCGGCCAAAACATGCTTTTCAGCCCCTGAAAAGCACATTTTGGCCATAAAAACTGAATATGTCCCCTGCAACCAAACGAACTGTCAGAGACACAAATCTACAATGGACATAGTGTAAAATGGTCCAATTCAAGTAAGTTATTCATTTGGCATCATTCGAAGTGATAGAAATTAAGTTTTAATGAAAATTATCATACTCTGCCAAAACATGCTTTTCAGCCTCTGAAAAGCACATTTTGGCCATAAAAACTGAAAATGTCCCCTGCAACCAAACGAACTGTCGGAGACACAAATCTACAATGGACATAGTGTAAAATGGTCCAATTCAAGTAAGTTATTCATTTGGCATCAATCGAAGTGATAGAAATCAAGTTTTAATGAAAATCATCATACTCGGCCAAAACGTGCTTTTCAGCCCCTGAAAAGCACATTTTGGCCATAAAAACTGAATATGTCCCCTGCAACCAAATGAACTGTCAGAGACACAAATCTACAATGGACATAGTGCAAAATGGTCCAATTCAAGTAAGTTATTCATTTGGCATCATTCGAAGTGATAGAAATTAAGTTTTAATGAAAATTATCATACTCTGCCAAAACATGCTTTTCAGCCTCTGAAAAGCACATTTTGGCCATAAAAACTGAAAATATCCCCTGCAATCAAACGAACTGTCGGAGACACAAATCTACAATGGACATAGTGTAAAATGGTCCAATTCAAGTAAGTTATTCATTTGGCATCAATCGAAGTGATAGAAATCAAGTTTTAATGAAAATTATCAAACTCGGCCAAAACATGCTTTTCAGCCCCTGAAAAGCACATTTTGGCCATAAAAACTGAATATGTCCCCTGCAACCAAACGAACTGTCAGAGACACAAATCTACAATGGACATAGTGTAAAATGGTCCAATTCAAGTAAGTTATTCATTTGGCATCATTCGAAGTGATAGAAATTAAGTTTTAATGAAAATTATCATACTCTGCCAAAACATGCTTTTCAGCCTCTGAAAAGCACATTTTGGCCATAAAAACTGAAAATGTCCCCTGCAACCAAACGAACTGTCGGAGACACAAATCTACAATGGACATAGTGTAAAATGGTCCAATTCAAGTAAGTTATTCATTTGGCATCAATCGAAGTGATAGAAATCAAGTTTTAATGAAAATCATCATACTCGGCCAAAACGTGCTTTTCAGCCCCTGAAAAGCACATTTTGGCCATAAAAACTGAATATGTCCCCTGCAACCAAATGAACTGTCAGAGACACAAATCTACAATGGACATAGTGTAAAATGGTCCAATTCAAGTAAGTTATTCATTTGGCATCATTTGAATGGATAGAAATCAAGTTTTAATGAAAATTATCATACTCGGCCAAAACATGCTTTTCAGCCTCTGAAAAGCACATTTTGGCCATAAAAACTGAAAATGTCCCCTGCAACCAAACGAACTGTCGGAGACACAAATCTACAATGGACATAGTGTAAAATGGTCCAATTCAAGTAAGTTATTCATTTGGCATCATTCGAAGTGATAGAAATCAAGTTTTAATGAAAATTACCATACTCGGCCAAAACATGCTTTTCAGCCTCTGAAAAGCACATTTTGGCCATAAAAACTGAAAATTTCCCCTGCAACCAAACGAACTGTCGGAGACACAAATCTACAATGGACATAGTGTAAAATGGTCCAATTCAAGTAAGTTATTCATTTGGCATCAATCGAAGTGATAGAAATCAAGTTTTAATGAAAATTATCAAACTCGGCCAAAACATGCTTTTCAGCCTCTGAAAAGCACATTTTGGCCATAAAAACTGAAAATGTCCCCTGCAACCAAACGAACTGTCGGAGACACAAATCTACAATGGACATAGTGTAAAATGGTCCAATTCAAGTAAGTTATTCATTTGGCATCATTCGAAGTGATAGAAATCAAGTTTTAATGAAAATTATCATACTCGGCCAAAACATGCTTTACAGCCTCTGAAAAGCACATTTTGGCCATAAAAACTGAATATGTCCCCTACAACCAAACGAACTGTCAGAGACACAAATCTACAATGGACATAGTGTAAAATGGTCCAATACAAGTAAGTTATTCATTTGGCATCATTCGAATGGATAGAAATCAAGTTTTAATGAAAATTATCATACTCTGCCAAAACGTGCTTTTCAGCCCCTGAAAAGCACATTTTGGCCATAAAAACTGAATATGTCCCCTGCAACCAAACGAACTGTCAGAGACACAAATCTACAATGGACATAGTGTAAAATGGTCCAATTCAAGTAAATTATTCATTTGGCATCATTCGAAGTGATAGAAATCAAGTTTTAATGAAAATTATCATACTCGGCCAAAACATGCTTTTCAGCCTCTGAAAAGCACATTTTGGCCATAAAAACTGAAAATGTCCCATGCAACCAAACGAACTGTCGGAGACACAAATCTACAATGGACATAGTGTAAAATGGTCCAATTCAAGTAAGTTATTCATTTGGCATCATTCGAATGGATAGAAATCAAGTTTTAATGAAAATTATCATACTCGGCCAAAACATGCTTTTCAGCCTCTGAAAAGCACATTTTGGCCATAAAAACTGAAAATGTCCCCTGCAACCAAACGAACTCTTGGAGACACAAATCTACAATGGACATAGTGTAAAATGGTCCAATTCAAGTAAGTTATTCATTTGGCATCATTCGAAGTGATAGAAATCAAGTTTTAATGAAAATTACCATACTCGGCCAAAACATGCTTTTCAGCCTCTGAAAAGCACATTTTGGCCATAAAAACTGAAAATGTCCCCTGCAACCAAACGAACTGTCGGAGACACAAATCTACAATGGACATAGTGTAAAATGGTCCAATTCAAGTAAGTTATTCATTTGGCATCAATCGAAGTGATAGAAATCAAGTTTTAATGAAAATTATCAAACTCGGCCAAAACATGCTTTTCAGCCCCTGAAAAGCACATTTTGGCCATAAAAACTGAAAATGTCCCCTGCAACCAAACGAACTGTCAGAGACACAAATCTACAATGGACATAGTGTAAAATGGTCCAATTCAAGTTAGTTATTCATTTGGCATCATTCGAAGTGATAGAAATTAAGTTTTAATGAAAATTATCATACTCTGCCAAAACATGCTTTTCAGCCTCTGAAAAGCACATTTTGGCCATAAAAACTGAATATGTCCCCTGCAACCAAACGAACTGTCAGAGACACAAATCTACAATGGACATAGTGTAAAATGGTCCAATTCAAGTAAGTTATTCATTTGGCATCATTCGAAGTGATAGAAATTAAGTTTTAATGAAAATTATCATACTCTGCCAAAACATGCTTTTCAGCCTCTGAAAAGCACATTTTGGCCATAAAAACTGAAAATGTCCCCTGCAACCAAACGAACTGTCGGAGACACAAATCTACAATGGACATAGTGTAAAATGGTCCAATTCAAGTAAGTTATTCATTTGGCATCAATCGAAGTGATAGAAATCAAGTTTTAATGAAAATTATCAAACTCGGCCAAAACATGCTTTTCAGCCCCTGAAAAGCACATTTTGGCCATAAAAACTGAATATGTCCCCGCAACCAAACGAACTGTCAGAGACACAAATCTACAATGGACATAGTGTAAAATGTTCCAATTCAAGTAAGTTATTCATTTGGCATCATTCGAAGTGATAGAAATTAAGTTTTAATGAAAATTATCATACTCTGCCAAAACATGCTTTTCAGCCTCTGAAAAGCACATTTTGGCCATAAAAACTGAAAATGTCCCCTGCAACCAAACGAACTGTCGGAGACACAAATCTACAATGGACATAGTGTAAAATGGTCCAATTCAAGTAAGTTATTCATTTGGCATCATTCGAAGTGATAGAAATCAAGTTTTAATGAAAATTATCATACTCGGCCAAAACATGCTTTTCAGCCTCTGAAAAGCACATTTTGGCCACAAAAACTGAATATGTCCCCTGCAACCAAACGAACTGTCAGAGACACAAATCTACAATGGACATAGTGTAAAATGGTCCAATTCAAGTAAGTTATTCATTTGGCATCATTCGAAGTGATAGAAATTAAGTTTTAATGAAAATTATCATACTCTGCCAAAACATGCTTTTCAGCCTCTGAAAAGCACATTTTGGCCATAAAAACTGAAAATGTCCCCTGCAACCAAACGAACTGTCGGAGACACAAATCTACAATGGACATAGTGTAAAATGGTCCAATTCAAGTAAGTTATTCATTTTGCATCAATCGAAGTGATAGAAATCAAGTTTTAATGAAAATTATCAAACTCGGCCAAAACATGCTTTTCAGCCCCTGAAAAGCACATTTTGGCCATAAAAACTGAATATGTCCCCTGCAACCAAACGAACTGTCAGAGACACAAATCTACAATGGACATAGTGTAAAATGGTCCAATTCAAGTAAGTTATTCATTTGGCATCATTCGAATGGATAGAAATCAAGTTTTAATGAAAATTATCATACTCTGCCAAAACGTGCTTTTCAGCCCCTGAAAAGCACATTTTGGCCATAAAAACTGAATATGTCCCCTGCAACCAAACGAACTGTCAGAGACACAAATCTACAATGGACATAGTGTAAAATGGTCCAATTCAAGTAAATTATTCATTTGGCATCATTCGAAGTGATAGAAATCAAGTTTTAATGAAAATTATCATACTCGGCCAAAACATGCTTTTCAGCCTCTGAAAAGCACATTTTGGCCATAAAAACTGAAAATGTCCCATGCAACCAAACGAACTGTCGGAGACACAAATCTACAATGGACATAGTGTAAAATGGTCCAATTCAAGTAAGTTATTCATTTGGCATCATTCGAATGGATAGAAATCAAGTTTTAATGAAAATTATCA
The DNA here is from genome assembly GCF_051989625.1 of Stigmatopora argus. Classification (NCBI taxonomy): domain Eukaryota; kingdom Metazoa; phylum Chordata; class Actinopteri; order Syngnathiformes; family Syngnathidae; genus Stigmatopora; species Stigmatopora argus. Next base: position 721,097 of record NW_027520047.1, read on the forward strand.
TACTCGGCCAAAACATGCTTTTCAGCCTCTGAAAAGCACATTTTGGCCATAAAAACTGAAAATGTCCCCTGCAACCAAACGAACTCTTGGAGACACAAATCTACAATGGACATAGTGTAAAATGGTCCAATTCAAGTAAGTTATTCATTTGGCATCATTCGAAGTGATAGAAATCAAGTTTTAATGAAAATTACCATACTCGGCCAAAACATGCTTTTCAGCCTCTGAAAAGCACATTTTGGCCATAAAAACTGAAAATGTCCCCTGCAACCAAACGAACTGTCGGAGACACAAATCTACAATGGACATAGTGTAAAATGGTCCAATTCAAGTAAGTTATTCATTTGGCATCAATCGAAGTGATAGAAATCAAGTTTTAATGAAAATTATCAAACTCGGCCAAAACATGCTTTTCAGCCCCTGAAAAGCACATTTTGGCCATAAAAACTGAAAATGTCCCCTGCAACCAAACGAACTGTCAGAGACACAAATCTACAATGGACATAGTGTAAAATGGTCCAATTCAAGTTAGTTATTCATTTGGCATCATTCGAAGTGATAGAAATTAAGTTTTAATGAAAATTATCATACTCTGCCAAAACATGCTTTTCAGCCTCTGAAAAGCACATTTTGGCCATAAAAACTGAAAATGTCCCCTGCAACCAAACGAACTGTCGGAGACACAAATCTACAATGGACATAGTGTAAAATGGTCCAATTCAAGTAAGTTATTCATTTGGCATCATTCGAAGTGATAGAAATCAAGTTTTAATGAAAATTATCATACTCGGCCAAAACATGCTTTTCAGCCTCTGAAAAGCACATTTTGGCCACAAAAACTGAATATGTCCCCTGCAACCAAACGAACTGTCAGAGACACAAATCTACAATGGACATAGTGTAAAATGGTCCAATTCAAGTAAGTTATTCATTTGGCATCATTCGAAGTGATAGAAATTAAGTTTTAATGAAAATTATCATACTCTGCCAAAACATGCTTTTCAGCCTCTGAAAAGCACATTTTGGCCATAAAAACTGAAAATGTCCCCTGCAACCAAACGAACTGTCGGAGACACAAATCTACAATGGACATAGTGTAAAATGGTCCAATTCAAGTAAGTTATTCATTTTGCATCAATCGAAGTGATAGAAATCAAGTTTTAATGAAAATTATCAAACTCGGCCAAAACATGCTTTTCAGCCCCTGAAAAGCACATTTTGGCCATAAAAACTGAATATGTCCCCTGCAACCAAACGAACTGTCAGAGACACAAATCTACAATGGACATAGTGTAAAATGGTCCAATTCAAGTAAGTTATTCATTTGGCATCATTCGAATGGATAGAAATCAAGTTTTAATGAAAATTATCATACTCTGCCAAAACGTGCTTTTCAGCCCCTGAAAAGCACATTTTGGCCATAAAAACTGAATATGTCCCCTGCAACCAAACGAACTGTCAGAGACACAAATCTACAATGGACATAGTGTAAAATGGTCCAATTCAAGTAAATTATTCATTTGGCATCATTCGAAGTGATAGAAATCAAGTTTTAATGAAAATTATCATACTCGGCCAAAACATGCTTTTCAGCCTCTGAAAAGCACATTTTGGCCATAAAAACTGAAAATGTCCCATGCAACCAAACGAACTGTCGGAGACACAAATCTACAATGGACATAGTGTAAAATGGTCCAATTCAAGTAAGTTATTCATTTGGCATCATTCGAATGGATAGAAATCAAGTTTTAATGAAAATTATCATACTCGGCCAAAACATGCTTTTCAGCCTCTGAAAAGCACATTTTGGCCATAAAAACTGAAAATGTCCCCTGCAACCAAACGAACTCTTGGAGACACAAATCTACAATGGACATAGTGTAAAATGGTCCAATTCAAGTAAGTTATTCATTTGGCATCATTCGAAGTGATAGAAATCAAGTTTTAATGAAAATTACCATACTCGGCCAAAACATGCTTTTCAGCCTCTGAAAAGCACATTTTGGCCATAAAAACTGAAAATGTCCCCTGCAACCAAACGAACTGTCGGAGACACAAATCTACAATGGACATAGTGTAAAATGGTCCAATTCAAGTAAGTTATTCATTTGGCATCAATCGAAGTGATAGAAATCAAGTTTTAATGAAAATTATCAAACTCGGCCAAAACATGCTTTTCAGCCCCTGAAAAGCACATTTTGGCCATAAAAACTGAAAATGTCCCCTGCAACCAAACGAACTGTCAGAGACACAAATCTACAATGGACATAGTGTAAAATGGTCCAATTCAAGTTAGTTATTCATTTGGCATCATTCGAAGTGATAGAAATTAAGTTTTAATGAAAATTATCATACTCTGCCAAAACATGCTTTTCAGCCTCTGAAAAGCACATTTTGGCCATAAAAACTGAAAATGTCCCCTGCAACCAAACGAACTGTCGGAGACACAAATCTACAATGGACATAGTGTAAAATGGTCCAATTCAAGTAAGTTATTCATTTGGCATCATTCGAAGTGATAGAAATCAAGTTTTAATGAAAATTATCATACTCGGCCAAAACATGCTTTTCAGCCTCTGAAAAGCACATTTTGGCCATAAAAACTGAATATGTCCCCTGCAACCAAACGAACTGTCAGAGACACAAATCTACAATGGACATAGTGTAAAATGGTCCAATTCAAGTAAGTTATTCATTTGGCATCATTCGAAGTGATAGAAATTAAGTTTTAATGAAAATTATCATACTCTGCCAAAACATGCTTTTCAGCCTCTGAAAAGCACATTTTGGCCATAAAAACTGAAAATGTCCCCTGCAACCAAACGAACTGTCGGAGACACAAATCTACAATGGACATAGTGTAAAATGGTCCAATTCAAGTAAGTTATTCATTTGGCATCAATCGAAGTGATAGAAATCAAGTTTTAATGAAAATTATCAAACTCGGCCAAAACATGCTTTTCAGCCCCTGAAAAGCACATTTTGGCCATAAAAACTGAAAATGTCCCCTGCAACCAAACGAACTGTCGGAGACACAAATCTACAATGGACATAGTGTAAAATGGTCCAATTCAAGTAAGTTATTCATTTGGCATCAATCGAAGTGATAGAAATCAAGTTTTAATGAAAATTATCAAACTCGGCCAAAAACATGCTTTTCAGCCCCTGAAAAGCACATTTTGGCCATAAAAACTGAATATGTCCCCTGCAACCAAACGAACTGTCAGAGACACAAATCTACAATGGACATAGTGTAAAATGGTCCAATTCAAGTAAGTTATTCATTTGGCATCATTCGAAGTGATAGAAATCAAGTTTTAATGAAAATTACCATACTCGGCCAAAACATGCTTTTCAGCCTCTGAAAAGCACATTTTGGCCATAAAAACTGAAAATTTCCCCTGCAACCAAACGAACTGTCGGAGACACAAATCTACAATGGACATAGTGTAAAATGGTCCAATTCAAGTAAGTTATTCATTTGGCATCAATCGAGGTGATAGAAATCAAGTTTTAATGAAAATTATCAAACTCGGCCAAAACATGCTTTTCAGCCTCTGAAAAGCACATTTTGGCCATAAAAACTGAAAATGTCCCCTGCAACCAAACGAACTGTCGGAGACAAAAATCTACAATGGACATAGTGTAAAATGGTCCAATTCAAGTAAGTTATTCATTTGGCATCATTCGAAGTGATAAAAATCAAGTTTTAATGAAAATTATCATACTCGGCCAAAACATGCTTTACAGCCTCTGAAAAGCACATTTTGGCCATAAAAACTGAATATGTCCCCTACAACCAAACGAACTGTCAGAGACACAAATCTACAATGGACATAGTGTAAAATGGTCCAATTCAAGTAAGTTATTCATTTGGCATCATTCGAATGGATAGAAATCAAGTTTTAATGAAAATTATCATACTCTGCCAAAACGTGCTTTTCAGCCCCTGAAAAGCACATTTTGGCCATAAAAACTGAATATGTCCCCTGCAACCAAACGAACTGTCAGAGACACAAATCTACAATGGACATAGTGTAAAATGGTCCAATTCAAGTAAATTATTCATTTGGCATCATTCGAAGTGATAGAAATCAAGTTTTAATGAAAATTATCATACTCTGCCAAAACATGCTTTTCAGCCTCTGAAAAGCACATTTTGGCCATAAAAACTGAAAATGTCCCCTGCAACCAAACGAACTGTCGGAGACACAAATCTACAATGGACATAGTGTAAAATGGTCCAATTCAAGTAAGTTATTCATTTGGCATCATTCGAATGGATAGAAATCAAGTTTTAATGAAAATTATCATACTCGGCCAAAACATGCTTTTCAGCCTCTGAAAAGCACATTTTGGCCATAAAAACTGAAAATGTCCCCTGCAACCAAACGAACTGTCGAAGACACAAATCTACAATGGACATAATGTAAAATGGTCCAATTCAAGTAAGTTATTCATTTGGCATCATTCGAAGTGATAAAAATCAAGTTTTAATGAAAATTATCATACTCGGCCAAAACATGCTTTACAGCCTCTGAAAAGCACATTTTGGCCATAAAAACTGAAAATGTCCCCTACAACCAAACGAACTGTCAGAGACACAAATCTACAATGGACATAGTGTAAAATGGTCCAATTCAAGTAAGTTATTCATTTGGCATCATTCGAATGGATAGAAATCAAGTTTTAATGAAAATTATCATACTCTGCCAAAACGTGCTTTTCAGCCCCTGAAAAGCACATTTTGGCCATAAAAACTGAATATGTCCCCTGCAACCAAACGAACTGTCAGAGACACAAATCTACAATGGACATAGTGTAAAATGGTCCAATTCAAGTAAATTATTCATTTGGCATCATTCGAAGTGATAGAAATCAAGTTTTAATGAAAATTATCATACTCTGCCAAAACATGCTTTTCAGCCTCTGAAAAGCACATTTTGGCCATAAAAACTGAAAATGTCCCCTGCAACCAAACGAACTGTCGGAGACACAAATCTACAATGGACATAGTGTAAAATGGTCCAATTCAAGTAAGTTATTCATTTGGCATCATTCGAATGGATAGAAATCAAGTTTTAATGAAAATTATCATACTCGGCCAAAACATGCTTTTCAGCCTCTGAAAAGCACATTTTGGCCATAAAAACTGAAAATGTCCCCTGCAACCAAACGAACTCTTGGAAACACAAATCTACAATGGACATAGTGTAAAATGGTCCAATTCAAGTAAGTTATTCATTTGGCATCAATCGAAGTGATAGAAATCAAGTTTTAATGAAAATTATCAAACTCGGCCAAAACATGCTTTTCAGCCCCTGAAAAGCACATTTTGGCCATAAAAACTGAATATGTCCCCTGCAACCAAACGAACTGTCAGAGACACAAATCTACAATGGACATAGTGTAAAATGGTCCAATTCAAGTAAGTTATTCATTTGGCATCATTCGAAGTGATAGAAATTAAGTTTCAATGAAAATTATCATACTCTGCCAAAACATGCTTTTCAGCCTCTGAAAAGCACATTTTGGCCATAAAAACTGAAAATGTCCCCTGCAACCAAACCAACTGTCGGAGACACAAATCTACAATGGACATAGTGTAAAATGGTCCAATTCAAGTAAGTTATTCATTTGGCATCATTCGGAGTGATAGAAATCAAGTTTTAATGAAAATTATCATACTCGGCCAAAACATGCTTCAGCCTCTGAAAAGCACATTTTGGCCACAAAAACTGAATATGTCCCCTGCAACCAAACGAACTGTCAGAGACACAAATCTACAATGGACATAGTGTAAAATGGTCCAATTCAAGTAAGTTATTCATTTGGCATCATTCGAAGTGATAGAAATTAAGTTTTAATGAAAATTATCATACTCTGCCAAAACATGCTTTTCAGCCTCTGAAAAGCACATTTTGGCCATAAAAACTGAAAATGTCCCCTGCAACCAAACGAACTGTCGGAGACACAAATCTACAATGGACATAGTGTAAAATGGTCCAATTCAAGTAAGTTATTCATTTGGCATCAATCGAAGTGATAGAAATCAAGTTTTAATGAAAATTATCAAACTCGGCCAAAACATGCTTTTCAGCCCCTGAAAAGCACATTTTGGCCATAAAAACTGAATATGTCCCCTGCAACCAAACGAACTGTCAGAGACACAAATCTACAATGGACATAGTGTAAAATGGTCCAATTCAAGTAAATTATTCATTTGGCATCATTCGAAGTGATAGAAATCAAGTTTTAATGAAAATTATCATACTCTGCCAAAACATGCTTTTCAGCCTCTGAAAAGCACATTTTGGCCATAAAAACTGAAAATGTCCCCTGCAACCAAACGAACTGTCGGAGACACAAATCTACAATGGACATAGTGTAAAATGGTCCAATTCAAGTAAGTTATTCATTTGGCATCATTCGAATGGATAGAAATCAAGTTTTAATGAAAATTACCATACTCGGCCAAAACATGCTTTTCAGCCTCTGAAAAGCACATTTTGGCCATAAAAACTGAAAATGTCCCCTGCAACCAAACGAACTGTCGGAGACACAAATCTACAATGGACATAGTGTAAAATGGTCCAATTCAAGTAAGTTATTCATTTGGCATCAATCGAAGTGATAGAAATCAAGTTTTAATGAAAATTATCAAACTCGGCCAAAACATGCTTTTCAGCCCCTGAAAAGCACATTTTGGCCATAAAAACTGAATATGTCCCCTGCAACCAAACGAACTGTCAGAGACACAAATCTACAATGGACATAGTGTAAAATGGTCCAATTCCAGTAAGTTATTCATTTGGCATCATTCGAAGTGATAGAAATTAAGTTTTAATGAAAATTATCATACTCTGCCAAAACATGCTTTTCAGCCTCTGAAAAGCACATTTTGGCCATAAAAACTGAAAATGTCCCCTGCAACCAAACGAACTGTCGGAGACACAAATCTACAATGGACATAGTGTAAAATGGTCCAATTCAAGTAAGTTATTCATTTGGCATCAATCGAAGTGATAGAAATCAAGTTTTAATGAAAATTATCATACTCTGCCAAAACGTGCTTTTCAGCCCCTGAAAAGCACATTTTGGCCATAAAAACTGAATATGTCCCCTGCAACCAAACGAACTGTCAGAGACACAAATCTACAATGGACATAGTGTAAAATGGTCCAATTCAAGTAAATTATTCATTTGGCATCATTCGAAGTGATAGAAATCAAGTTTTAATGAAAATTATCATACTCTGCCAAAACATGCTTTTCAGCCTCTGAAAAGCACATTTTGGCCATAAAAACTGAAAATGTCCCCTGCAACCAAACGAACTGTCGGAGACACAAATCTACAATGGACATAGTGTAAAATGGTCCAATTCAAGTAAGTTATTCATTTGGCATCATTCGAATGGATAGAAATCAAGTTTTAATGAAAATTATCATACTCGGCCAAAACATGCTTTTCAGCCTCTGAAAAGCACATTTTGGCCATAAAAACTGAAAATGTCCCCTGCAACCAAACGAACTGTCAGAGACACAAATCTACAATGGACATAGTGTAAAATGGTCCAATTCAAGTAAGTTATTCATTTGGCATCATTCGAAGTGATAGAAATCAAGTTTTAATGAAAATTACCATACTCGGCCAAAACATGCTTTTCAGCCTCTGAAAAGCACATTTTGGCCATAAAAACTGAAAATGTCCCCAGCAACCAAACGAACTGTCGGAGACACAAATCTACAATGGACATAGTGTAAAATGGTCCAATTCAAGTAAGTTATTCATTTGGCATCAATCGAAGTGATAGAAATCAAGTTTTAATGAAAATTATCAAACTCGGCCAAAACATGCTTTTCAGCCTCTGAAAAGCACATTTTGGCCATAAAAACTGAAAATGTCCCCTGCAACCAAACGAACTGTCGGAGACAAAAATCTACAATGGACATAGTGTAAAATGGTCCAATTCAAGTAAGTTATTCATTTGGCATCATTCGAAGTGATAAAAATCAAGTTTTAATGAAAATTATCATACTCGGCCAAAACATGCTTTACAGCCTCTGAAAAGCACATTTTGGCCATAAAAACTGAATATGTCCCCTACAACCAAACGAACTGTCAGAGACACAAATCTACAATGGACATAGTGTAAAATGGTCCAATTCAAGTAAGTTATTCATTTGGCATCATTCGAATGGATAGAAATCAAGTTTTAATGAAAATTATCATACTCTGCCAAAACGTGCTTTTCAGCCCCTGAAAAGCACATTTTGGCCATAAAAACTGAATATGTCCCCTGCAACCAAACGAACTGTCAGAGACACAAATCTACAATGGACATAGTGTAAAATGGTCCAATTCAAGTAAATTATTCATTTGGCATCATTCGAAGTGATAGAAATCAAGTTTTAATGAAAATTATCATACTCTGCCAAAACATGCTTTTCAGCCTCTGAAAAGCACATTTTGGCCATAAAAACTGAAAATGTCCCCTGCAACCAAACGAACTGTCGGAGACACAAATCTACAATGGACATAGTGTAAAATGGTCCAATTCAAGTAAGTTATTCATTTGGCATCATTCGAATGGATAGAAATCAAGTTTTAATGAAAATTATCATACTCGGCCAAAACATGCTTTTCAGCCTCTGAAAAGCACATTTTGGCCATAAAAACTGAAAATGTCCCCTGCAACCAAACGAACTGTCAGAGACACAAATCTACAATGGACATAGTGTAAAATGGTCCAATTCAAGTAAGTTATTCATTTGGCATCATTCGAAGTGATAGAAATCAAGTTTTAATGAAAATTATCATACTCGGCCAAAACATGCTTTTCAGCCTCTGAAAAGCACATTTTGGCCATAAAAACTGAAAATGTCCCCTGCAACCAAACGAACTGTCGGAGACACAAATCTACAATGGACATAGTGTAAAATGGTCCAATTCAAGTAAGTTATTCATTTGGCATCAATCGAAGTGATAGAAATCAAGTTTTAATGAAAATTATCAAACTCGGCCAAAACATGCTTTTCAGCCCCTGAAAAGCACATTTTGGCCATAAAAACTGAATATGTCCCCTGCAACCAAACGAACTGTCAGAGACACAAATCTACAATGGACATAGTGTAAAATGGTCCAATTCCAGTAAGTTATTCATTTGGCATCATTCGAAGTGATAGAAATTAAGTTTTAATGAAAATTATCATACTCTGCCAAAACATGCTTTTCAGCCTCTGAAAAGCACATTTTGGCCATAAAAACTGAAAATGTCCCCTGCAACCAAACGAACTGTCGGAGACACAAATCTACAATGGACATAGTGTAAAATGGTCCAATTCAAGTAAGTTATTCATTTGGCATCAATCGAAGTGATAGAAATCAAGTTTTAATGAAAATTATCAAACTCGGCCAAAACATGCTTTTCAGCCCCTGAAAAGCACATTTTGGCCATAAAAACTGAATATGTCCCCTGCAACCAAACGAACTGTCAGAGACACAAATCTACAATGGACATAGTGTAAAATGGTCCAATTCAAGTAAGTTATTCATTTGGCATCATTCGAAGTGATAGAAATTAAGTTTTAATGAAAATTATCATACTCTGCCAAAACATGCTTTTCAGCCTCTGAAAAGCACATTTTGGCCATAAAAACTGAAAATGTCCCCTGCAACCAAACGAACTGTCGGAGACACAAATCTACAATGGACATAGTGTAAAATGGTCCAATTCAAGTAAGTTATTCATTTGGCATCATTCGGAGTGATAGAAATCAAGTTTTAATGAAAATTATCATACTCGGCCAAAACATGCTTCAGCCTCTGAAAAGCACATTTTGGCCACAAAAACTGAATATGTCCCCTGCAACCAAACGAACTGTCAGAGACACAAATCTACAATGGACATAGTGTAAAATGGTCCAATTCAAGTAAGTAATTCATTTGGCATCATTCGAAGTGATAGAAATTAAGTTTTAATGAAAATTATCAAACTCGGCCAAAACATGCTTTTCAGCCCCTGAAAAGCACATTTTGGCCATAAAAACTGAATATGTCCCCTGCAACCAAACGAACTGTCAGAGACACAAATATACAATGGACATAGTGTAAAATGGTCCAATTCAAGTAAGTTATTCATTTGGCATCATTCGAAGTGATAGAAATTAAGTTTTAATGAAAATTATCATACTCTGCCAAAACATGCTTTTCAGCCTCTGAAAAGCACATTTTGGCCATAAAAACTGAATATGTCCCCTGCAACCAAATGAACTGTCAGAGACACAAATCTACAATGGACATAGTGTAAAATGGTCCAATTCAAGTAAGTTATTCATTTGGCATCATTCGAATGGATAGAAATCAAGTTTTAATGAAAATTATCATACTCGGCCAAAACATGCTTTTCAGCCTCTGAAAAGCACATTTTGGCCATAAAAACTGAAAATGTCCCCTGCAACCAAACGAACTGTCGGAGACACAAATCTACAATGGACATAGTGTAAAATGGTCCAATTCAAGTAAGTTATTCATTTGGCATCATTCGAAGTGATAGAAATTAAGTTTTAATGAAAATCATCATACTCGGCCAAAACATGCTTTTCAGCCCCTGAAAAGCACATTTTGGCCATAACAACTGAAAATGTCCCCTGCAACCAAACGAACTGTCGGAGACACAAATCTACAATTGACATAGTGTAAAATGGTCCAATTCAAGTAAGTTATTCATTTGGCATCATTCGAAGTGATAGAAATCAAGTTTTAATGAAAATTATCATACTCGGCCAAAACATGCTTTTCAGCCCCTGAAAAGCACATTTTGGCCATAAAAACTGAATATGTCCCCTGCAACCAAACGAACTGTCAGAGACACAAATCTACAATGGACATAGTGTAAAATGGTCCAATTCCAGTAAGTTATTCATTTGGCATCATTCGAATGGATAGAAATCAAGTTTTAATGAAAATTATCATACTCTGCCAAAACATGCTTTTCAGCCTCTGAAAAGCACATTTTGGCCATAAAAACTGAAAATGTCCCCTGCAACCAAACGAACTGTCGGAGACACAAATCTACAATGGACATAGTGTAAAATGGTCCAATTCAAGTAAGTTATTCATTTGGCATCAATCGAAGTGATAGAAATCAAGTTTTAATGAAAATTATCATATTCGGCCAAAACATGCTTTACAGCCTCTGAAAAGCACATTTTGGCCATAAAAACTGAATATGTCCCCTACAACCAAACGAACTGTCAGAGACACAAATCTACAATGGACATAGTGTAAAATGGTCCAATTCAAGTAAATTATTCATTTGGCATCATTCGAAGTGATAGAAATCAAGTTTTAATGAAAATTATCATACTCGGCCAAAACATGCTTTTCAGCCTCTGAAAAGCACATTTTGGCCATAAAACTGAAAATGTCCCCTGCAACCAAACGAACTGTCGGAGACACAAATCTACAATGGACATAGTGTAAAATGGTCCAATTCAAGTAAGTTATTCATTTGGCATCATTCGAATGGATAGAAATCAAGTTTTAATGAAAATTATCATACTCGGCCAAAACATGCTTTTCAGCCTCTGAAAAGCACATTTTGGCCATAAAAACTGAAAATGTCCCCTGCAACCAAACGAACTCTTGGAGACACAAATCTACAATGGACATAGTGTAAAATGGTCCAATTCAAGTAAGTTATTCATTTGGCATCATTCGAAGTGATAGAAATCAAGTTTTAATGAAAATTACCATACTCGGCCAAAACGTGCTTTTCAGCCCCTGAAAAGCACATTTTGGCCATAAAAACTGAATATGTCCCCTGCAACCAAATGAACTGTCGGAGACACAAATCTACAATGGACATAGTGTAAAATGGTCCAATTCAAGTAAGTTATTCATTTGGCATCAATCGAAGTGATAGAAATCAAGTTTTAATGAAAATTATCAAACTCGGCCAAAACATGCTTTTCAGCCCCTGAAAAGCACATTTTGGCCATAAAAACTGAATATGTCCCCTGCAACCAAACGAACTGTCAGAGACACAAATCTACAATGGACATAGTGTAAAATGGTCCAATTCAAGTAAGTTATTCATTTGGCATCATTCGAAGTGATAGAAATTAAGTTTTAATGAAAATTATCATACTCTGCCAAAACATGCTTTTCAGCCTCTGAAAAGCACATTTTGGCCATAAAAACTGAAAATGTCCCCTGCAACCAAACGAACTGTCGGAGACACAAATCTACAATGGACATAGTGTAAAATGGTCCAATTCAAGTAAGTTATTCATTTGGCATCATTCGAAGTGATAGAAATCAAGTTTTAATGAAAATTAACATACTCGGCCAAAACATGCTTTTCAGCCTCTGAAAAGCACATTTTGGCCATAAAAACTGAATATGTCCCCTGCAACCAAACGAACTGTCAGAGACACAAATCTACAATGGACATAGTGTAAAATGGTCCAATTCAAGTAAGTTATTCATTTGGCATCATTCGAAGTGATAGAAATTAAGTTTTAATGAAAATTACCATACTCGGCCAAAACATGCTTTTCAGCCTCTGAAAAGCACATTTTGGCCATAAAAACTGAAAATGTCCCCTGCAACCAAACGAACTGTCGGAGACACAAATCTACAATGGACATAGTGTAAAATGGTCCAATTCAAGTAAGTTATTCATTTGGCATCAATCGAAGTGATAGAAATCAAGTTTTAATGAAAATTATCAAACTCGGCCAAAACATGCTTTTCAGCCCCTGAAAAGCACATTTTGGCCATAAAAACTGAATATGTCCCCGCAACCAAACGAACTGTCAGAGACACAAATCTACAATGGACATAGTGTAAAATGTTCCAATTCAAGAAGTTATTCATTTGGCATCATTCGAAGTGATAGAAATTAAGTTTTAATGAAAATTATCATACTCTGCCAAAACATGCTTTTCAGCCTCTGAAAAGCACATTTTGGCCATAAAAACTGAAAATGTCCCCTGCAACCAAACGAACTGTCGGAGACACAAATCTACAATGGACATAGTGTAAAATGGTCCAATTCAAGTAAGTTATTCATTTGGCATCATTCGAAGTGATAGAAATCAAGTTTTAATGAAAATTATCATACTCGGCCAAAACATGCTTTTCAGCCTCTGAAAAGCACATTTTGGCCACAAAAACTGAATATGTCCCCTGCAACCAAACGAACTGTCAGAGACACAAATCTACAATGGACATAGTGTAAAATGGTCCAATTCAAGTAAGTTATTCATTTGGCATCATTCGAAGTGATAGAAATTAAGTTTTAATGAAAATTATCATACTCTGCCAAAACATGCTTTTCAGCCTCTGAAAAGCACATTTTGGCCATAAAAACTGAAAATGTCCCCTGCAACCAAACGAACTGTCGGAGACACAAATCTACAATGGACATAGTGTAAAATGGTCCAATTCAAGTAAGTTATTCAGTTGGCATCAATCGAAGTGATAGAAATCAAGTTTTAATGAAAATTATCAAACTCGGCCAAAACATGCTTTTCAGCCCCTGAAAAGCACATTTTGGCCATAAAAACTGAATATGTCCCCTGCAACCAAATGAACTGTCAGAGACACAAATCTACAATGGACATAGTGCAAAATGGTCCAATTCAAGTAAGTTATTCATTTGGCATCATTCGAATGGATAGAAATCAAGTTTTAATGAAAATTATCATACTCGGCCAAAACATGCTTTTCAGCCTCTGAAAAGCACATTTTGGCCATAAAAACTGAATATGTCCCCTGCAACCAAACGAACTGTCAGAGACACAAATCTACAATGGACATAGTGTAAAATGGTCCAATTCAAGTAAGTTACATTTGGCATCAATCGAAGTGATAGAAATCAAGTTTTAATGAAAATTATCATACTCGGCCAAAACATGCTTTACAGCCTCTGAAAAGCACATTTTGGCCATAAAAACTGAATATGTCCCCTACAACCAAACGAACTGTCAGAGACACAAATCTACAATGGACATAGTGTAAAATGGTCCAATTCAAGTAAATTATTCATTTGGCATCATTCGAAGTGATAGAAATCAAGTTTTAATGAAAATTATCATACTCGGCCAAAACATGCTTTTCAGCCTCTGAAAAGCACATTTTGGCCATAAAACTGAAAATGTCCCCTGCAACCAAACGAACTGTCGGAGACACAAATCTACAATGGACATAGTGTAAAATGGTCCAATTCAAGTAAGTTATTCATTTGGCATCATTCGAATGGATAGAAATCAAGTTTTAATGAAAATTATCATACTCTGCCAAAACATGCTTTTCAGCCTCTGAAAAGCACATTTTGGCCATAAAAACTGAAAATGTCCCCTGCAACCAAACGAACTGTCGGAGACACAAATCTACAATGGACATAGTGTAAAATGGTCCAATTCAAGTAAGTTATTCATTTGGCATCAATCGAAGTGATAGAAATCAAGTTTTAATGAAAATTATCATATTCGGCCAAAACATGCTTTACAGCCTCTGAAAAGCACATTTTGGCCATAAAAACTGAATATGTCCCCTACAACCAAACGAACTGTCAGAGACACAAATCTACAATGGACATAGTGTAAAATGGTCCAATTCAAGTAAATTATTCATTTGGCATCATTCGAAGTGATAGAAATCAAGTTTTAATGAAAATTATCATACTCGGCCAAAACATGCTTTTCAGCCTCTGAAAAGCACATTTTGGCCATAAAACTGAAAATGTCCCCTGCAACCAAACGAACTGTCGGAGACACAAATCTACAATGGACATAGTGTAAAATGGTCCAATTCAAGTAAGTTATTCATTTGGCATCATTCGAATGGATAGAAATCAAGTTTTAATGAAAATTATCATACTCGGCCAAAACATGCTTTTCAGCCTCTGAAAAGCACATTTTGGCCATAAAAACTGAAAATGTCCCCTGCAACCAAACGAACTCTTGGAGACACAAATCTACAATGGACATAGTGTAAAATGGTCCAATTCAAGTAAGTTATTCATTTGGCATCATTCGAAGTGATAGAAATCAAGTTTTAATGAAAATTACCATACTCGGCCAAAACGTGCTTTTCAGCCCCTGAAAAGCACATTTTGGCCATAAAAACTGAATATGTCCCCTGCAACCAAATGAACTGTCGGAGACACAAATCTACAATGGACATAGTGTAAAATGGTCCAATTCAAGTAAGTTATTCATTTGGCATCAATCGAAGTGATAGAAATCAAGTTTTAATGAAAATTATCAAACTCGGCCAAAACATGCTTTTCAGCCCCTGAAAAGCACATTTTGGCCATAAAAACTGAATATGTCCCCTGCAACCAAACGAACTGTCAGAGACACAAATCTACAATGGACATAGTGTAAAATGGTCCAATTCAAGTAAGTTATTCATTTGGCATCATTCGAAGTGATAGAAATTAAGTTTTAATGAAAATTATCATACTCTGCCAAAACATGCTTTTCAGCCTCTGAAAAGCACATTTTGGCCATAAAAACTGAAAATGTCCCCTGCAACCAAACGAACTGTCGGAGACACAAATCTACAATGGACATAGTGTAAAATGGTCCAATTCAAGTAAGTTATTCATTTGGCATCATTCGAAGTGATAGAAATCAAGTTTTAATGAAAATTAACATACTCGGCCAAAACATGCTTTTCAGCCTCTGAAAAGCACATTTTGGCCATAAAAACTGAATATGTCCCCTGCAACCAAACGAACTGTCAGAGACACAAATCTACAATGGACATAGTGTAAAATGGTCCAATTCAAGTAAGTTATTCATTTGGCATCATTCGAAGTGATAGAAATTAAGTTTTAATGAAAATTACCATACTCGGCCAAAACATGCTTTTCAGCCTCTGAAAAGCACATTTTGGCCATAAAAACTGAAAATGTCCCCTGCAACCAAACGAACTGTCGGAGACACAAATCTACAATGGACATAGTGTAAAATGGTCCAATTCAAGTAAGTTATTCATTTGGCATCAATCGAAGTGATAGAAATCAAGTTTTAATGAAAATTATCAAACTCGGCCAAAACATGCTTTTCAGCCCCTGAAAAGCACATTTTGGCCATAAAAACTGAATATGTCCCCGCAACCAAACGAACTGTCAGAGACACAAATCTACAATGGACATAGTGTAAAATGTTCCAATTCAAGAAGTTATTCATTTGGCATCATTCGAAGTGATAGAAATTAAGTTTTAATGAAAATTATCATACTCTGCCAAAACATGCTTTTCAGCCTCTGAAAAGCACATTTTGGCCATAAAAACTGAAAATGTCCCCTGCAACCAAACGAACTGTCGGAGACACAAATCTACAATGGACATAGTGTAAAATGGTCCAATTCAAGTAAGTTATTCATTTGGCATCATTCGAAGTGATAGAAATCAAGTTTTAATGAAAATTATCATACTCGGCCAAAACATGCTTTTCAGCCTCTGAAAAGCACATTTTGGCCACAAAAACTGAATATGTCCCCTGCAACCAAACGAACTGTCAGAGACACAAATCTACAATGGACATAGTGTAAAATGGTCCAATTCAAGTAAGTTATTCATTTGGCATCATTCGAAGTGATAGAAATTAAGTTTTAATGAAAATTATCATACTCTGCCAAAACATGCTTTTCAGCCTCTGAAAAGCACATTTTGGCCATAAAAACTGAAAATGTCCCCTGCAACCAAACGAACTGTCGGAGACACAAATCTACAATGGACATAGTGTAAAATGGTCCAATTCAAGTAAGTTATTCAGTTGGCATCAATCGAAGTGATAGAAATCAAGTTTTAATGAAAATTATCAAACTCGGCCAAAACATGCTTTTCAGCCCCTGAAAAGCACATTTTGGCCATAAAAACTGAATATGTCCCCTGCAACCAAATGAACTGTCAGAGACACAAATCTACAATGGACATAGTGCAAAATGGTCCAATTCAAGTAAGTTATTCATTTGGCATCATTCGAATGGATAGAAATCAAGTTTTAATGAAAATTATCATACTCGGCCAAAACATGCTTTTCAGCCTCTGAAAAGCACATTTTGGCCATAAAAACTGAATATGTCCCCTGCAACCAAACGAACTGTCAGAGACACAAATCTACAATGGACATAGTGTAAAATGGTCCAATTCAAGTAAGTTACATTTGGCATCAATCGAAGTGATAGAAATCAAGTTTTAATGAAAATTATCATACTCGGCCAAAACATGCTTTACAGCCTCTGAAAAGCACATTTTGGCCATAAAAACTGAATATGTCCCCTACAACCAAACGAACTGTCAGAGACACAAATCTACAATGGACATAGTGTAAAATGGTCCAATTCAAGTAAATTATTCATTTGGCATCATTCGAAGTGATAGAAATCAAGTTTTAATGAAAATTATCATACTCGGCCAAAACATGCTTTTCAGCCTCTGAAAAGCACATTTTGGCCATAAAACTGAAAATGTCCCCTGCAACCAAACGAACTGTCGGAGACACAAATCTACAATGGACATAGTGTAAAATGGTCCAATTCAAGTAAGTTATTCATTTGGCATCATTCGAATGGATAGAAATCAAGTTTTAATGAAAATTATCATACTCGGCCAAAACATGCTTTTCAGCCTCTGAAAAGCACATTTTGGCCATAAAAACTGAAAATGTCCCCTGCAACCAAACGAACTCTTGGAGACACAAATCTACAATGGACATAGTGTAAAATGGTCCAATTCAAGTAAGTTATTCATTTGGCATCATTCGAAGTGATAGAAATCAAGTTTTAATGAAAATTACCATACTCGGCCAAAACGTGCTTTTCAGCCCCTGAAAAGCACATTTTGGCCATAAAAACTGAATATGTCCCCTGCAACCAAATGAACTGTCGGAGACACAAATCTACAATGGACATAGTGTAAAATGGTCCAATTCAAGTAAGTTATTCATTTGGCATCAATCGAAGTGATAGAAATTAAGTTTTAATGAAAATTATCATACTCTGCCAAAACATGCTTTTCAGCCTCTGAAAAGCACATTTTGGCCATAAAAACTGAAAATGTCCCCTGCAACCAAACGAACTGTCGGAGACACAAATCTACAATGGACATAGTGTAAAATGGTCCAATTCAAGTAAGTTATTCATTTGGCATCATTCGAAGTGATAGAAATTAAGTTTTAATGAAAATTACCATACTCGGCCAAAACATGCTTTTCAGCCTCTGAAAAGCACATTTTGGCCATAAAAACTGAAAATGTCCCCTGCAACCAAACGAACTGTCGGAGACACAAATCTACAATGGACATAGTGTAAAATGGTCCAATTCAAGTAAGTTATTCATTTGGCATCAATCGAAGTGATAGAAATCAAGTTTTAATGAAAATTATCAAACTCGGCCAAAACATGCTTTTCAGCCCCTGAAAAGCACATTTTGGCCATAAAAACTGAATATGTCCCCGCAACCAAACGAACTGTCAGAGACACAAATCTACAATGGACATAGTGTAAAATGTTCCAATTCAAGTAAGTTATTCATTTGGCATCATTCGAAGTGATAGAAATTAAGTTTTAATGAAAATTATCATACTCTGCCAAAACATGCTTTTCAGCCTCTGAAAAGCACATTTTGGCCATAAAAACTGAAAATGTCCCCTGCAACCAAACGAACTGTCGGAGACACAAATCTACAATGGACATAGTGTAAAATGGTCCAATTCAAGTAAGTTATTCATTTGGCATCATTCGAAGTGATAGAAATCAAGTTTTAATGAAAATTATCATACTCGGCCAAAACATGCTTTTCAGCCTCTGAAAAGCACATTTTGGCCACAAAAACTGAATATGTCCCCTGCAACCAAACGAACTGTCAGAGACACAAATCTACAATGGACATAGTGTAAAATGGTCCAATTCAAGTAAGTTATTCATTTGGCATCATTCGAAGTGATAGAAATTAAGTTTTAATGAAAATTATCATACTCTGCCAAAACATGCTTTTCAGCCTCTGAAAAGCACATTTTGGCCATAAAAACTGAAAATGTCCCCTGCAACCAAACGAACTGTCGGAGACACAAATCTACAATGGACATAGTGTAAAATGGTCCAATTCAAGTAAGTTATTCATTTGGCATCAATCGAAGTGATAGAAATCAAGTTTTAATGAAAATTATCAAACTCGGCCAAAACATGCTTTTCAGCCCCTGAAAAGCACATTTTGGCCATAAAAACTGAATATGTCCCCTGCAACCAAACGAACTGTCAGAGACACAAATCTACAATGGACATAGTGTAAAATGGTCCAATTCAAGTAAGTTATTCATTTGGCATCATTCGAAGTGATAGAAATTAAGTTTTAATGAAAATTAGCATACTCTGCCAAAACATGCTTTTCAGCCTCTGAAAAGCACATTTTGGCCATAAAAACTGAAAATGTCCCCTGCAACCAAACGAACTGTCGGAGACACAAATCTACAATGGACATAGTGTAAAATGGTCCAATTCAAGTAAGTTATTCATTTGGCATCAATCGAAGTGATAGAAATCAAGTTTTAATGAAAATCATCATACTCGGCCAAAACGTGCTTTTCAGCCCCTGAAAAGCACATTTTGGCCATAAAAACTGAATATGTCCCCTGCAACCAAATGAACTGTCAGAGACACAAATCTACAATGGACATAGTGTAAAATGGTCCAATTCAAGTAAGTTATTCATTTGGCATCATTTGAATGGATAGAAATCAAGTTTTAATGAAAATTATCATACTCGGCCAAAACATGCTTTTCAGCCTCTGAAAAGCACATTTTGGCCATAAAAACTGAAAATGTCCCCTGCAACCAAACGAACTGTCGGAGACACAAATCTACAATGGACATAGTGTAAAATGGTCCAATTCAAGTAAGTTATTCATTTGGCATCATTCGAAGTGATAGAAATCAAGTTTTAATGAAAATTACCATACTCGGCCAAAACATGCTTTTCAGCCTCTGAAAAGCACATTTTGGCCATAAAAACTGAAAATTTCCCCTGCAACCAAACGAACTGTCGGAGACACAAATCTACAATGGACATAGTGTAAAATGGTCCAATTCAAGTAAGTTATTCATTTGGCATCAATCGAAGTGATAGAAATCAAGTTTTAATGAAAATTATCAAACTCGGCCAAAACATGCTTTTCAGCCTCTGAAAAGCACATTTTGGCCATAAAAACTGAAAATGTCCCCTGCAACCAAACGAACTGTCGGAGACACAAATCTACAATGGACATAGTGTAAAATGGTCCAATTCAAGTAAGTTATTCATTTGGCATCATTCGAAGTGATAGAAATCAAGTTTTAATGAAAATTATCATACTCGGCCAAAACATGCTTTACAGCCTCTGAAAAGCACATTTTGGCCATAAAAACTGAATATGTCCCCTACAACCAAACGAACTGTCAGAGACACAAATCTACAATGGACATAGTGTAAAATGGTCCAATACAAGTAAGTTATTCATTTGGCATCATTCGAATGGATAGAAATCAAGTTTTAATGAAAATTATCATACTCGGCCAAAACATGCTTTTCAGCCTCTGAAAAGCACATTTTGGCCATAAAAACTGAAAATGTCCCATGCAACCAAACGAACTGTCGGAGACACAAATCTACAATGGACATAGTGTAAAATGGTCCAATTCAAGTAAGTTATTCATTTGGCATCATTCGAATGGATAGAAATCAAGTTTTAATGAAAATTATCATACTCGGCCAAAACATGCTTTTCAGCCTCTGAAAAGCACATTTTGGCCATAAAAACTGAAAATGTCCCCTGCAACCAAACGAACTCTTGGAGACACAAATCTACAATGGACATAGTGTAAAATGGTCCAATTCAAGTAAGTTATTCATTTGGCATCATTCGAAGTGATAGAAATCAAGTTTTAATGAAAATTACCATACTCGGCCAAAACATGCTTTTCAGCCTCTGAAAAGCACATTTTGGCCATAAAAACTGAAAATGTCCCCTGCAACCAAACGAACTGTCGGAGACACAAATCTACAATGGACATAGTGTAAAATGGTCCAATTCAAGTAAGTTATTCATTTGGCATCAATCGAAGTGATAGAAATCAAGTTTTAATGAAAATTATCAAACTCGGCCAAAACATGCTTTTCAGCCCCTGAAAAGCACATTTTGGCCATAAAAACTGAAAATGTCCCCTGCAACCAAACGAACTGTCAGAGACACAAATCTACAATGGACATAGTGTAAAATGGTCCAATTCAAGTTAGTTATTCATTTGGCATCATTCGAAGTGATAGAAATTAAGTTTTAATGAAAATTATCATACTCTGCCAAAACATGCTTTTCAGCCTCTGAAAAGCACATTTTGGCCATAAAAACTGAAAATGTCCCCTGCAACCAAACGAACTGTCGGAGACACAAATCTACAATGGACATAGTGTAAAATGGTCCAATTCAAGTAAGTTATTCATTTGGCATCATTCGAAGTGATAGAAATCAAGTTTTAATGAAAATTATCATTCTCGGCCAAAACATGCTTTTCAGCCTCTGAAAAGCACATTTTGGCCATAAAAACTGAATATGTCCCCTGCAACCAAACGAACTGTCAGAGACACAAATCTACAATGGACATAGTGTAAAATGGTCCAATTCAAGTAAGTTATTCATTTGGCATCAATCGAAGTGATAGAAATCAAGTTTTAATGAAAATTATCAAACTCGGCCAAAACATGCTTTTCAGCCCCTGAAAAGCACATTTTGGCCATAAAAACTGAAAATGTCCCCTGCAACCAAACGAACTGTCGGAGACACAAATCTACAATGGACATAGTGTAAAATGGTCCAATTCAAGTAAGTTATTCATTTGGCATCAATCGAAGTGATAGAAATCAAGTTTTAATGAAAATTATCAAACTCGGCCAAAACATGCTTTTCAGCCCCTGAAAAGCACATTTTGGCCATAAAAACTGAATATGTCCCCTGCAACCAAACGAACTGTCAGAGACACAAATCTACAATGGACATAGTGTAAAATGGTCCAATTCAAGTAAGTTATTCATTTGGCATCATTCGAAGTGATAGAAATCAAGTTTTAATGAAAATTACCATACTCGGCCAAAACATGCTTTTCAGCCTCTGAAAAGCACATTTTGGCCATAAAAACTGAAAATGTCCCCTGCAACCAAACGAACTGTCGGAGACACAAATCTACAATGGGCATAGTGTAAAATGGTCCAATTCAAGTAAGTTATTCATTTGGCATCAATCGAAGTGATAGAAATCAAGTTTTAATGAAAATTATCAAACTCGGCCAAAACATGCTTTTCAGCCTCTGAAAAGCACATTTTGGCCATAAAAACTGAAAATGTCCCCTGCAACCAAACGAACTGTCGGAGACAAAAATCTACAATGGACATAGTGTAAAATGGTCCAATTCAAGTAAGTTATTCATTTGGCATCATTCGAAGTGATAAAAATCAAGTTTTAATGAAAATTATCATACTCGGCCAAAACATGCTTTACAGCCTCTGAAAAGCACATTTTGGCCATAAAAACTGAATATGTCCCCTACAACCAAACGAACTGTCAGAGACACAAATCTACAATGGACATAGTGTAAAATGGTCCAATTCAAGTAAGTTATTCATTTGGCATCATTCGAATGGATAGAAATCAAGTTTTAATGAAAATTATCATACTCTGCCAAAACGTGCTTTTCAGCCCCTGAAAAGCACATTTTGGCCATAAAAACTGAATATGTCCCCTGCAACCAAACGAACTGTCAGAGACACAAATCTACAATGGACATAGTGTAAAATGGTCCAATTCAAGTAAATTATTCATTTGGCATCATTCGAAGTGATAGAAATCAAGTTTTAATGAAAATTATCATACTCTGCCAAAACATGCTTTTCAGCCTCTGAAAAGCACATTTTGGCCATAAAAACTGAAAATGTCCCCTGCAACCAAACGAACTGTCGGAGACACAAATCTACAATGGACATAGTGTAAAATGGTCCAATTCAAGTAAGTTATTCATTTGGCATCATTCGAATGGATAGAAATCAAGTTTTAATGAAAATTATCATACTCGGCCAAAACATGCTTTTCAGCCTCTGAAAAGCACATTTTGGCCATAAAAACTGAAAATGTCCCCTGCAACCAAACGAACTGTCGGAGACACAAATCTACAATGGACATAGTGTAAAATGGTCCAATTCAAGTAAGTTATTCATTTGGCATCATTCGAAGTGATAAAAATCAAGTTTTAATGAAAATTATCATACTCGGCCAAAACATGCTTTACAGCCTCTGAAAAGCACATTTTGGCCATAAAAACTGAATATGTCCCCTACAACCAAACGAACTGTCAGAGACACAAATCTACAATGGACATAGTGTAAAATGGTCCAATTCAAGTAAGTTATTCATTTGGCATCATTCGAATGGATAGAAATCAAGTTTTAATGAAAATTATCATACTCTGCCAAAACGTGCTTTTCAGCCCCTGAAAAGCACATTTTGGCCATAAAAACTGAATATGTCCCCTGCAACCAAACGAACTGTCAGAGACACAAATCTACAATGGACATAGTGTAAAATGGTCCAATTCAAGTAAATTATTCATTTGGCATCATTCGAAGTGATAGAAATCAAGTTTTAATGAAAATTATCATACTCTGCCAAAACATGCTTTTCAGCCTCTGAAAAGCACATTTTGGCCATAAAAACTGAAAATGTCCCCTGCAACCAAACGAACTGTCGGAGACACAAATCTACAATGGACATAGTGTAAAATGGTCCAATTCAAGTAAGTTATTCATTTGGCATCATTCGAATGGATAGAAATCAAGTTTTAATGAAAATTATCATACTCGGCCAAAACATGCTTTTCAGCCTCTGAAAAGCACATTTTGGCCATAAAAACTGAAAATGTCCCCTGCAACCAAACGAACTCTTGGAGACACAAATCTACAATGGACATAGTGTAAAATGGTCCAATTCAAGCAAATTATTCATTTGGCATCATTCGAAGTGATAGAAATCAAGTTTTAATGAAAATTATCATACTCGGCCAAAACATGCTTTTCAGCCTCTGAAAAGCACATTTTGGCCATAAAAACTGAAAATGTCCCCTGCAACCAAACGAACTGTCGGAGACACAAATCTACAATGGACATAGTGTAAAATGGTCCAATTCAAGTAAGTTATTCATTTGGCATCAATCGAAGTGATAGAAATCAAGTTTTAATGAAAATTATCAAACTCGGCCAAAACATGCTTTTCAGCCCCTGAAAAGCACATTTTGGCCAAAAAAACTGAATATGTCCCCTGCAACCAAACGAACTGTCAGAGACACAAATCTACAATGGACATTGTGTAAAATGGTCCAATTCCAGTAAGTTATTCATTTGGCATCATTCGAAGTGATAGAAATTAAGTTTTAATGAAAATTATCATACTCTGCCAAAACATGCTTTTCAGCCTCTGAAAAGCACATTTTGGCCATAAAAACTGAAAATGTCCCCTGCAACCAAACGAACTGTCGGAGACACAAATCTACAATGGACATAGTGTAAAATGGTCCAATTCAAGTAAGTTATTCATTTGGCATCAATCGAAGTGATAGAAATCAAGTTTTAATGAAAATTATCAAACTCGGCCAAAACATGCTTTTCAGCCCCTGAAAAGCACATTTTGGCCATAAAAACTGAATATGTCCCCTGCAACCAAACGAACTGTCAGAGACACAAATCTACAATGGACATAGTGTAAAATGGTCCAATTCAAGTAAGTTATTCATTTGGCATCATTCGAAGTGATAGAAATTAAGTTTTAATGAAAATTATCATACTCTGCCAAAACATGCTTTTCAGCCTCTGAAAAGCACATTTTGGCCATAAAAACTGAAAATGTCCCCTGCAACCAAACGAACTGTCGGAGACACAAATCTACAATGGACATAGTGTAAAATGGTCCAATTCAAGTAAGTTATTCATTTGGCATCATTCGGAGTGATAGAAATCAAGTTTTAATGAAAATTATCATACTCGGCCAAAACATGCTTCAGCCTCTGAAAAGCACATTTTGGCCACAAAAACTGAATATGTCCCCTGCAACCAAACGAACTGTCAGAGACACAAATCTACAATGGACATAGTGTAAAATGGTCCAATTCAAGTAAGTTATTCATTTGGCATCATTCGAAGTGATAGAAATTAAGTTTTAATGAAAATTATCATACTCTGCCAAAACATGCTTTTCAGCCTCTGAAAAGCACATTTTGGCCATAAAAACTGAAAATGTCCCCTGCAACCAAACGAACTGTCGGAGACACAAATCTACAATGGACATAGTGTAAAATGGTCCAATTCAAGTAAGTTATTCATTTGGCATCAATCGAAGTGATAGAAATCAAGTTTTAATGAAAATTATCAAACTCGGCCAAAACATGCTTTTCAGCCCCTGAAAAGCACATTTTGGCCATAAAAACTGAATATGTCCCCTGCAACCAAACGAACTGTCAGAGACACAAATCTACAATGGACATAGTGTAAAATGGTCCAATTCAAGTAAGTTATTCATTTGGCATCATTCGAAGTGATAGAAATCAAGTTTTAATGAAAATTACCATACTCGGCCAAAACATGCTTTTCAGCCTCTGAAAAGCACATTTTGGCCATAAAAACTGAAAATGTCCCCTGCAACCAAACGAACTGTCGGAGACACAAATCTACAATGGACATAGTGTAAAATGGTCCAATTCAAGTAAGTTATTCATTTGGCATCAATCGAAGTGATAGAAATCAAGTTTTAATGAAAATTATCAAACTCGGCCAAAACATGCTTTTCAGCCTCTGAAAAGCACATTTTGGCCATAAAAACTGAAAATGTCCCCTGCAACCAAACGAACTGTCGGAGACACAAATCTACAATGGACATAGTGTAAAATGGTCCAATTCAAGTAAGTTATTCATTTGGCATCATTCGAAGTGATAAAAATCAAGTTTTAATGAAAATTATCATACTCGGCCAAAACATGCTTTACAGCCTCTGAAAAGCACATTTTGGCCATAAAAACTGAATATGTCCCCTACAACCAAACGAACTGTCAGAGACACAAATCTACAATGGACATAGTGTAAAATGGTCCAATTCAAGTAAGTTATTCATTTGGCATCATTCGAATGGATAGAAATCAAGTTTTAATGAAAATTATCATACTCTGCCAAAACGTGCTTTTCAGCCCCTGAAAAGCACATTTTGGCCATAAAAACTGAATATGTCCCCTGCAACCAAACGAACTGTCAGAGACACAAATCTACAATGGACATAGTGTAAAATGGTCCAATTCAAGTAAATTATTCATTTGGCATCATTCGAAGTGATAGAAATCAAGTTTTAATGAAAATTATCATACTCTGCCAAAACATGCTTTTCAGCCTCTGAAAAGCACATTTTGGCCATAAAAACTGAAAATGTCCCCTGCAACCAAACAAACTGTCGGAGACACAAATCTACAATGGACATAGTGTAAAATGGTCCAATTCAAGTAAGTTATTCATTTGGCATCATTCGAATGGATAGAAATCAAGTTTTAATGAAAATTATCATACTCGGCCAAAACATGCTTTTCAGCCTCTGAAAAGCACATTTTGGCCATAAAAACTGAAAATGTCCCCTGCAACCAAACGAACTCTTGGAGACACAAATCTACAATGGACATAGTGTAAAATGGTCCAATTCATCAAATTATTCATTTGGCATCATTCGAAGTGATAGAAATCAAGTTTTAATGAAAATTATCATACTCGGCCAAAACATGCTTTTCAGCCTCTGAAAAGCACATTTTGGCCATAAAAACTGAAAATGTCCCCTGCAACCAAACGAACTGTCGGAGACACAAATCTACAATGGACATAGTGTAAAATGGTCCAATTCAAGTAAGTTATTCATTTGGCATCAATCGAAGTGATAGAAATCAAGTTTTAATGAAAATTATCAAACTCGGCCAAAACATGCTTTTCAGCCCCTGAAAAGCACATTTTGGCCATAAAAACTGAATATGTCCCCTGCAACCAAACGAACTGTCAGAGACACAAATCTACAATGGACATAGTGTAAAATGGTCCAATTCCAGTAAGTTATTCATTTGGCATCATTCGAAGTGATAGAAATTAAGTTTTAATGAAAATTATCATACTCTGCCAAAACATGCTTTTCAGCCTCTGAAAAGCACATTTTGGCCATAAAAACTGAAAATGTCCCCTGCAACCAAACGAACTGTCGGAGACACAAATCTACAATGGACATAGTGTAAAATGGTCCAATTCAAGTAAGTTATTCATTTGGCATCAATCGAAGTGATAGAAATCAAGTTTTAATGAAAATTATCAAACTCGGCCAAAACATGCTTTTCAGCCCCTGAAAAGCACATTTTGGCCATAAAAACTGAATATGTCCCCTGCAACCAAACGAACTGTCAGAGACACAAATCTACAATGGACATAGTGTAAAATGGTCCAATTCAAGTAAGTTATTCATTTGGCATCATTCGAAGTGATAGAAATTAAGTTTTAATGAAAATTATCATACTCTGCCAAAACATGCTTTTCAGCCTCTGAAAAGCACATTTTGGCCATAAAAACTGAAAATGTCCCCTGCAACCAAACGAACTGTCGGAGACACAAATCTACAATGGACATAGTGTAAAATGGTCCAATTCAAGTAAGTTATTCATTTGGCATCATTCGGAGTGATAGAAATCAAGTTTTAATGAAAATTATCATACTCGGCCAAAACATGCTTCAGCCTCTGAAAAGCACATTTTGGCCACAAAAACTGAATATGTCCCCTGCAACCAAACGAACTGTCAGAGACACAAATCTACAATGGACATAGTGTAAAATGGTCCAATTCAAGTAAGTTATTCATTTGGCATCATTCGAATGGATAGAAATCAAGTTTTAATGAAAATTATCATACTCGGCCAAAACATGCTTTTCAGCCTCTGAAAAGCACATTTTGGCCATAAAAACTGAAAATGTCCCCTGCAACCAAACGAACTCTTGGAGACACAAATCTACAATGGACATAGTGTAAAATGGTCCAATTCAAGCAAATTATTCATTTGGCATCATTCGAAGTGATAGAAATCAAGTTTTAATGAAAATTATCATACTCGGCCAAAACATGCTTTTCAGCCTCTGAAAAGCACATTTTGGCCATAAAAACTGAAAATGTCCCCTGCAACCAAACGAACTGTCGGAGACACAAATCTACAATGGACATAGTGTAAAATGGTCCAATTCAAGTAAGTTATTCATTTGGCATCAATCGAAGTGATAGAAATCAAGTTTTAATGAAAATTATCAAACTCGGCCAAAACATGCTTTTCAGCCCCTGAAAAGCACATTTTGGCCATAAAAACTGAATATGTCCCCTGCAACCAAACGAACTGTCAGAGACACAAATCTACAATGGACATAGTGTAAAATGGTCCAATTCCAGTAAGTTATTCATTTGGCATCATTCGATGTGATAGAAATTAAGTTTTAATGAAAATTATCATACTCTGCCAAAACATGCTTTTCAGCCTCTGAAAAGCACATTTTGGCCATAAAAACTGAAAATGTCCCCTGCAACCAAACGAACTGTCGGAGACACAAATCTACAATGGACATAGTGTAAAATGGTCCAATTCAAGTAAGTTATTCATTTGGCATCAATCGAAGTGATAGAAATCAAGTTTTAATGAAAATTATCAAACTCGGCCAAAACATGCTTTTCAGCCCCTGAAAAGCACATTTTGGCCATAAAAACTGAATATGTCCCCTGCAACCAAACGAACTGTCAGAGACACAAATCTACAATGGACATAGTGTAAAATGGTCCAATTCAAGTAAGTTATTCATTTGGCATCATTCGAAGTGATAGAAATTAAGTTTTAATGAAAATTATCATACTCTGCCAAAACATGCTTTTCAGCCTCTGAAAAGCACATTTTGGCCATAAAAACTGAAAATGTCCCCTGCAACCAAACGAACTGTCGGAGACACAAATCTACAATGGACATAGTGTAAAATGGTCCAATTCAAGTAAGTTATTCATTTGGCATCATTCGGAGTGATAGAAATCAAGTTTTAATGAAAATTATCATACTCGGCCAAAACATGCTTCAGCCTCTGAAAAGCACATTTTGGCCACAAAAACTGAATATGTCCCCTGCAACCAAACGAACTGTCAGAGACACAAATCTACAATGGACATAGTGTAAAATGGTCCAATTCAAGTAAGTTATTCATTTGGCATCATTCGAATGGATAGAAATCAAGTTTTAATGAAAATTATCATACTCGGCCAAAACATGCTTTTCAGCCTCTGAAAAGCACATTTTGGCCATAAAAACTGAAAATGTCCCCTGCAACCAAACGAACTCTTGGAGACACAAATCTACAATGGACATAGTGTAAAATGGTCCAATTCAAGCAAATTATTCATTTGGCATCATTCGAAGTGATAGAAATCAAGTTTTAATGAAAATTATCATACTCGGCCAAAACATGCTTTTCAGCCTCTGAAAAGCACATTTTGGCCATAAAAACTGAAAATGTCCCCTGCAACCAAACGAACTGTCGGAGACACAAATCTACAATGGACATAGTGTAAAATGGTCCAATTCAAGTAAGTTATTCATTTGGCATCAATCGAAGTGATAGAAATCAAGTTTTAATGAAAATTATCAAACTCGGCCAAAACATGCTTTTCAGCCCCTGAAAAGCACATTTTGGCCATAAAAACTGAATATGTCCCCTGCAACCAAACGAACTGTCAGAGACACAAATCTACAATGGACATAGTGTAAAATGGTCCAATTCCAGTAAGTTATTCATTTGGCATCATTCGATGTGATAGAAATTAAGTTTTAATGAAAATTATCATACTCTGCCAAAACATGCTTTTCAGCCTCTGAAAAGCACATTTTGGCCATAAAAACTGAAAATGTCCCCTGCAACCAAACGAACTGTCGGAGACACAAATCTACAATGGACATTGTAAAATGGTCCAATTCAAGTAAGTTATTCATTTGGCATCAATCGAAGTGATAGAAATCAAGTTTTAATGAAAATTATCAAACTCGGCCAAAACATGCTTTTCAGCCCC
The DNA here is from genome assembly GCF_051989625.1 of Stigmatopora argus. NCBI lineage: Eukaryota > Metazoa > Chordata > Actinopteri > Syngnathiformes > Syngnathidae > Stigmatopora > Stigmatopora argus. Next base: position 751,285 of record NW_027520047.1, read on the forward strand.
TGAAAAGCACATTTTGGCCATAAAAACTGAATATGTCCCCTGCAACCAAACGAACTGTCAGAGACACAAATCTACAATGGACATAGTGTAAAATGGTCCAATTCAAGTAAGTTATTCATTTGGCATCATTCGAAGTGATAGAAATTAAGTTTTAATGAAAATTATCATACTCTGCCAAAACATGCTTTTCAGTCTCTGAAAAGCACATTTTGGCCATAAAAACTGAAAATGTCCCCTGCAACCAAACGAACTGTCGGAGACACAAATCTACAATGGACATAGTGTAAAATGGTCCAATTCAAGTAAGTTATTCATTTGGCATCATTCGGAGTGATAGAAATCAAGTTTTAATGAAAATTATCATACTCGGCCAAAACATGCTTCAGCCTCTGAAAAGCACATTTTGGCCACAAAAACTGAATATGTCCCCTGCAACCAAACGAACTGTCAGAGACACAAATCTACAATGGACATAGTGTAAAATGGTCCAATTCAAGTAAGTTATTCATTTGGCATCATTCGAAGTGATAGAAATTAAGTTTTAATGAAAATTATCATACTCTGCCAAAACATGCTTTTCAGCCTCTGAAAAGCACATTTTGGCCATAAAAACTGAAAATGTCCCCTGCAACCAAACGAACTGTCGGAGACACAAATCTACAATGGACATAGTGTAAAATGGTCCAATTCAAGTAAGTTATTCATTTGGCATCAATCGAAGTGATAGAAATCAAGTTTTAATGAAAATTATCAAACTCGGCCAAAACATGCTTTTCAGCCCCTGAAAAGCACATTTTGGCCATAAAAACTGAATATGTCCCCTGCAACCAAACGAACTGTCAGAGACACAAATCTACAATGGACATAGTGTAAAATGGTCCAATTCAAGTAAGTTATTCATTTGGCATCATTCGAAGTGATAGAAATTAAGTTTTAATGAAAATTATCATACTCTGCCAAAACATGCTTTTCAGCCTCTGAAAAGCACATTTTGGCCATAAAAACTGAAAATGTCCCCTGCAACCAAACGAACTGTCGGAGACACAAATCTACAATGGACATAGTGTAAAATGGTCCAATTCAAGTAAGTTATTCATTTGGCATCAATCGAAGTGATAGAAATCAAGTTTTAATGAAAATCATCATACTCGGCCAAAACGTGCTTTTCAGCCCCTGAAAAGCACATTTTGGCCATAAAAACTGAATATGTCCCCTGCAACCAAATGAACTGTCAGACACAAATCTACAATGGACATAGTGCAAAATGGTCCAATTCAAGTAAGTTATTCATTTGGCATCATTCGAATGGATAGAAATCAAGTTTTAATGAAAATTATCATACTCGGCCAAAACATGCTTTTCAGCCTCTGAAAAGCACATTTTGGCCATAAAAACTGAATATGTCCCCTGCAACCAAACGAACTGTCAGAGACACAAATCTACAATGGACATAGTGTAAAATGGTCCAATTTAAGTAAGTTATTCATTTGGCATCATTCGAAGTGATAGAAATTAAGTTTTAATGAAAATTATCATACTCTGCCAAAACATGCTTTTCAGCCTCTGAAAAGCACATTTTGGCCATAAAAACGGAAAATGTCCCCTGCAACCAAACGAACTGTCGGAGACACAAATCTACAATGGACATAGTGTAAAATGGTCCAATTCAAGTAAGTTATTCATTTGGCATCAATCGAAGTGATAGAAATCAAGTTTTAATGAAAATCATCATACTCGGCCAAAACGTGCTTTTCAGCCCCTGAAAAGCACATTTTGGCCACAAAAACTGAATATGTCCCCTGCAACCAAACGAACTGTCAGAGACACAAATCTACAATGGACATAGTGTAAAATGGTCCAATTCAAGTAAGTTATTCATTTGGCATCATTCGAATGGATAGAAATCAAGTTTTAATGAAAATTATCATACTCTGCCAAAACGTGCTTTTCAGCCCCTGAAAAGCACATTTTGGCCATAAAAACTGAATATGTCCACTGCAACCAAACGAACTGTCAGAGACACAAATCTACAATGGACATAGTGTAAAATGGTCCAATTCAAGTAAATTATTCATTTGGCATCATTCGAAGTGATATAAATCAAGTTTTAATGAAAATTATCATACTCTGCCAAAACATGCTTTTCAGCCTCTGAAAAGCACATTTTGGCCATAAAAACTGAAAATGTCCCCTGCAACCAAACGAACTGTCGGAGACACAAATCTACAATGGACATAGTGTAAAATGGTCCAATTCAAGTAAGTTATTCATTTGGCATCATTCGAATGGATAGAAATCAAGTTTTAATGAAAATTATCATACTCGGCCAAGACATGCTTTTCAGCCTCTGAAAAGCACATTTTGGCCATAAAAACTGAAAATGTCCCCTGCAACCAAACGAACTCTTGGAGACACAAATCTACAATGGACATAGTGTAAAATGGTCCAATTCAAGTAAGTTATTCATTTGGATTCATTTGAATGGATAAAAATCAAGTTTTAATGAAAATTATCATACTCGGACAAAACATGCTTTTCAGCCTCTGAAAAGCACATTTTGGCCATAAAAACTGAAAATGTCCCCTGCAACCAAACGAACTGTCGGAGACACAAATCTACAATGGACATAGTGTAAAATGGTCCAATTCAAGTAAGTTATTCATTTGGCATCATTCGAAGTGATAGAAATCAAGTTTTAATGAAAATTACCATACTCGGCCAAAACATGCTTTTCAGCCTCTGAAAAGCACATTTTGGCCATAAAAACTGAAAATGTCCCCTGCAACCAAACGAACTGTCGGAGACACAAATCTACAATGGACATAGTGTAAAATGGTCCAATTCAAGTAAGTTATTCATTTGGCATCAATCGAAGTGATAGAAATCAAGTTTTAATGAAAATTATCAAACTCGGCCAAAACATGCTTTTCAGCCTCTGAAAAGCACATTTTGGCCATAAAAACTGAAAATGTCCCCTGCAACCAAACGAACTGTCGGAGACACAAATCTACAATGGACATAGTGTAAAATGGTCCAATTCAAGTAAGTTATTCATTTGGCATCATTCGAAGTGATAGAAATCAAGTTTTAATGAAAATTATCATACTCGGCCAAAACATGCTTTTCAGCCTCTGAAAAGCACATTTTGGCCATAAAAACTGAAAATGTCCCCTGCAACCAAACGAACTGTCGGAGACACAAATCTACAATGGACATAGTGTAAAATGGTCCAATTCAAGTAAGTTATTCATTTGGCATCATTCGAAGTGATAGAAATCAAGTTTTAATGAAAATTACCATACTCGGCCAAAACATGCTTTTCAGCCTCTGAAAAGCACATTTTGCCCATAAAAACTGAAAATGTCCCCTGCAACCAAACGAACTGTCGGAGACACAAATCTACAATGGACATAGTGTAAAATGGTCCAATTCAAGTAAGTTATTCATTTGGCATCAATCGAAGTGATAGAAATCAAGTTTTAATGAAAATTATCAAACTCGGCCAAAACATGCTTTTCAGCCTCTGAAAAGCACATTTTGGCCATAAAAACTGAAAATGTCCCCTGCAACCAAACGAACTGTCGGAGACACAAATCTACAATGGACATAGTGTAAAATGGTCCAATTCAAGTAAGTTATTCATTTGGCATCATTCGAAGTGATAGAAATCAAGTTTTAATGAAAATTATCATACTCGGCCAAAACATGCTTTACAGCCTCTGAAAAGCACATTTTGGCCATAAAAACTGAATATGTCCCCTACAACCAAACGAACTGTCAGAGACACAAATCTACAATGGACATAGTGTAAAATGGTCCAATTCAAGTAAGTTATTCATTTGGCATCATTCGAATGGATAGAAATCAAGTTTTAATGAAAATTATCATACTCTGCCAAAACGTGCTTTTCAGCCCCTGAAAAGCACATTTTGGCCATAAAAACTGAAAATGTCCCCTGCAACCAAACGAACTGTCAGAGACACAAATCTACAATGGACATAGTGTAAAATGGTCCAATTCAAGTAAATTATTCATTTGGCATCATTCGAAGTGATAGAAATCAAGTTTTAATGAAAATTATCATACTCGGCCAAAACATGCTTTTCAGCCTCTGAAAAGCACATTTTGGCCATAAAAACTGAAAATGTCCCCTGCAACCAAACGAACTGTCGGAGACACAAATCTACAATGGACATAGTGTAAAATGGTCCAATTCAAGTAAGTTATTCATTTGGCATCATTCGAATGGATAGAAATCAAGTTTTAATGAAAATTATCATACTCGGCCAAAACATGCTTTTCAGCCTCTGAAAAGCACATTTTGGCCATAAAAACTGAAAATGTCCCCTGCAACCAAACGAACTCTTGGAGACACAAATCTACAATGGACATAGTGTAAAATGGTCCAATTCAAGTAAGTTATTCATTTGGCATCATTCGAAGTGATAGAAATCAAGTTTTAATGAAAATTACCATACTCGGCCAAAACATGCTTTTCAGCCTCTGAAAAGCACATTTTGGCCATAAAAACTGAAAATGTCCCCTGCAACCAAACGAACTGTCGGAGACACAAATCTACAATGGACATAGTGTAAAATGGTCCAATTCAAGTAAGTTATTCATTTGGCATCAATCGAAGTGATAGAAATCTAGTTTTAATGAAAATTATCAAACTCGGCCAAAACATGCTTTTCAGCCCCTGAAAAGCACATTTTGGCCATAAAAACTGAAAATGTCCCCTGCAACCAAACGAACTGTCAGAGACACAAATCTACAATGGACATAGTGTAAAATGGTCCAATTCAAGATAGTTATTCATTTGGCATCATTCGAAGTGATAGAAATTAAGTTTTAATGAAAATTATCATACTCTGCCAAAACATGCTTTTCAGCCTCTGAAAAGCACATTTTGGCCATAAAAACTGAAAATGTCCCCTGCAACCAAACGAACTGTCGGAGACACAAATCTACAATGGACATAGTGTAAAATGGTCCAATTCAAGTAAGTTATTCATTTGGCATCATTCGAAGTGATAGAAATCAAGTTTTAATGAAAATTATCATACTCGGCCAAAACATGCTTTTCAGCCTCTGAAAAGCACATTTTGGCCATAAAAACTGAATATGTCCCCTGCAACCAAACGAACTGTCAGAGACACAAATCTACAATGGACATAGTGTAAAATGGTCCAATTCAAGTAAGTTATTCATTTGGCATCATTCGAAGTGATAGAAATTAAGTTTTAATGAAAATTATCATACTCTGCCAAAACATGCTTTTCAGCCTCTGGAAAGCACATTTTGGCCATAAAAACTGAAAATGTCCCCTGCAACCAAACGAACAGTCGGAGACACAAATCTACAATGGACATAGTGTAAAATGGTCCAATTCAAGTAAGTTATTCATTTGGCATCAATCGAAGTGATAGAAATCAAGTTTTAATGAAAATTATCAAACTCGGCCAAAACATGCTTTTCAGCCCCTGAAAAGCACATTTTGGCCATAAAAACTGAATATGTCCCCTGCAACCAAACGAACTGTCAGAGACACAAATATACAATGGACATAGTGTAAAATGGTCCAATTCAAGTAAGTTATTCATTTGGCATCATTTGAAGTGATAGAAATTAAGTTTTAATGAAAATTATCATACTCTGCCAAAACATGCTTTTCAGCCTCTGAAAAGCACATTTTGGCCATAAAAACTGAATATGTCCCCTGCAACCAAATGAACTGTCAGAGACACAAATCTACAATGGACATAGTGTAAAATGGTCCAATTCAAGTAAGTTATTCATTTGGCATCATTCGAATGGATAGAAATCAAGTTTTAATGAAAATTATCATACTCGACCAAAACATGCTTTTCAGCCTCTGAAAAGCACATTTTGGCCATAAAAACTGAAAATGTCCCCTGCAACCAAACGAACTGTCGGAGACACAAATCTACAATGGACATTGTGTAAAATGGTCCAATTCAAGTAAGTTATTCATTTGGCATCATTCGAAGTGATAGAAATTAAGTTTTAATGAAAATCATCATACTCGGCCAAAACATGCTTTTCAGCCCCTGAAAAGCACATTTTGGCCATAAAAACTGAAAATGTCCCCTGCAACCAAACGAACTGTCGGAGACACAAATCTACAATTGACATAGTGTAAAATGGTCCAATTCAAGTAAGTTATTCATTTGGCATCATTCGAAGTGATAGAAATCAAGTTTTAATGAAAATTATCATACTCGGCCAAAACATGCTTTTCAGCCACTGAAAAGCACATTTTGGCCATAAAAACTGAATATGTCCCCTGCAACCAAACGAACTGTCAGAGACACAAATCTACAATGGACATAGTGTAAAATGGTCCAATTCCAGTAAGTTATTCATTTGGCATCATTCGAATGGATAGAAATCAAGTTTTAATGAAAATTATCATACTCTGCCAAAACATGCTTTTCAGCCTCTGAAAAGCACATTTTGGCCATAAAAACTGAAAATGTCCCCTGCAACCAAACGAACTCTTGGAGACACAAATCTACAATGGACATAGTGTAAAATGGTCCAATTCAAGTAAGTTATTCATTTGGCATCATTCGAAGTGATAGAAATCAAGTTTTAATGAAAATTACCATACTCGGCCAAAACGTGCTTTTCAGCCCCTCAAAAGCACATTTTGGCCATAAAAACTGAATATGTCCCCTGCAACCAAATGAACTGTCAGAGACACAAATCTACAATGGACATAGTGTAAAATGGTCCAATTCAAGTAAGTTATTCATTTGGCATCATTCGAATGGATAGAAATCAAGTTTTAATGAAAATTATCATACTCGGCCAAAACATGCTTTTCAGCCTCTGAAAAGCACATTTTGGCCATAAAAACTGAAAATGTCCCCTGCAACCAAACGAACTGTCGGAGACACAAATCTACAATGGACATAGTGTAAAATGGTCCAATTCAAGTAAGTTATTCATTTGGCATCATTCGAAGTGATAGAAATCAAGTTTTAATGAAAATTACCATACTCGGCCAAAACATGCTTTTCAGCCTCTGAAAAGCACATTTTGGCCATAAAAACTGAAAATGTCCCCTGCAACCAAACGAACTGTCGGAGACACAAATCTACAATGGACATAGTGTAAAATGGTCCATTTCAAGTAAGTTATTCATTTGGCATCAATCGAAGTGATAGAAATCAAGTTTTAATGAAAATTATCAAACTCGGCCAAAACATGCTTTTCAGCCCCTGAAAAGCACATTTTGGCCATAAAAACTGAATATGTCCCCTGCAACCAAACGAACTGTCAGAGACACAAATCTACAATGGACATAGTGTAAAATGGTCCAATTCAAGTAAGTTATTCATTTGGCATCATTCGAAGTGATAGAAATTAAGTTTTAATGAAAATTATCATACTCTGCCAAAACATGCTTTTCAGCCTCTGAAAAGCACATTTTGGCCATAAAAACTGAAAATGTCCCCTGCAACCAAACGAACTGTCGGAGACACAAATCTACAATGGACATAGTGTAAAATGGTCCAATTCAAGTAAGTTATTCATTTGGCATCATTCGAAGTGATAGAAATCAAGTTTTAATGAAAATTATCATACTCGGCCAAAACATGCTTTTCAGCCTCTGAAAAGCACATTTTGGACATAAAAACTGAATATGTCCCCTGCAACCAAACGAACTGTCAGAGACACAAATCTACAATGGACATAGTGTAAAATGGTCCAATTCAAGTAAGTTATTCATTTGGCATCATTCGAAGTGATAGAAATTAAGTTTTAATGAAAATTACCATACTCGGCCAAAACATGCTTTCAGCCTCTGAAAAGCACATTTTGGCCATAAAAACTGAAAATGTCCCCTGCAACCAAACGAACTGTCGGAGACACAAATCTACAATGGACATAGTGTAAAATGGTCCAATTCAAGTAAGTTATTCATTTGGCATCAATCGAAGTGATAGAAATCAAGTTTTAATGAAAATTATCATACTCGGCCAAAACATGCTTTACAGCCTCTGAAAAGCACATTTTGGCCATAAAAACTGAATATGTCCCCTGCAACCAAACGAACTCTTGGAGACACAAATCTACAATGGACATAGTGTAAAATGGTCCAATTCAAGTAAGTTATTCATTTGGCATCATTCGAAGTGATAGAAATCAAGTTTTAATGAAAATTACCATACTCGGCCAAAACGTGCTTTTCAGCCCCTGAAAAGCACATTTTGGCCATAAAAACTGAATATGTCCCCTGCAACCAAATGAACTGTCAGAGACACAAATCTACAATGGACATAGTGTAAAATGGTCCAATTCAAGTAAGTTATTCATTTGGCATCATTCGAATGGATAGAAATCAAGTTTTAATGAAAATTATCATACTCGGCCAAAACATGCTTTTCAGCCTCTGAAAAGCACATTTTGGCCATAAAAACTGAAAATGTCCCCTGCAACCAAACGAACTGTCGGAGACACAAATCTACAATGGACATAGTGTAAAATGGTCCAATTCAAGTAAGTTATTCATTTGGCATCATTCGAAGTGATAGAAATCAAGTTTTAATGAAAATTACCATACTCGGCCAAAACATGCTTTTCAGCCTCTGAAAAGCACATTTTGGCCATAAAAACTGAAAATGTCCCCTGCAACCAAACGAACTGTCGGAGACACAAATCTACAATGGACATAGTGTAAAATGGTCCATTTCAAGTAAGTTATTCATTTGGCATCAATCGAAGTGATAGAAATCAAGTTTTAATGAAAATTATCAAACTCGGCCAAAACATGCTTTTCAGCCCCTGAAAAGCACATTTTGGCCATAAAAACTGAATATGTCCCCTGCAACCAAACGAACTGTCAGAGACACAAATCTACAATGGACATAGTGTAAAATGGTCCAATTCAAGTAAGTTATTCATTTGGCATCATTCGAAGTGATAGAAATTAAGTTTTAATGAAAATTATCATACTCTGCCAAAACATGCTTTTCAGCCTCTGAAAAGCACATTTTGGCCATAAAAACTGAAAATGTCCCCTGCAACCAAACGAACTGTCGGAGACACAAATCTACAATGGACATAGTGTAAAATGGTCCAATTCAAGTAAGTTATTCATTTGGCATCATTCGAAGTGATAGAAATCAAGTTTTAATGAAAATTATCATACTCGGCCAAAACATGCTTTTCAGCCTCTGAAAAGCACATTTTGGACATAAAAACTGAATATGTCCCCTGCAACCAAACGAACTGTCAGAGACACAAATCTACAATGGACATAGTGTAAAATGGTCCAATTCAAGTAAGTTATTCATTTGGCATCATTCGAAGTGATAGAAATTAAGTTTTAATGAAAATTACCATACTCGGCCAAAACAGGCTTTTCAGCCTCTGAAAAGCACATTTTGGCCATAAAAACTGAAAATGTCCCCTGCAACCAAACGAACTGTCGGAGACACAAATCTACAATGGACATAGTGTAAAATGGTCCAATTCAAGTAAGTTATTCATTTGGCATCAATCGAAGTGATAGAAATCAAGTTTTAATGAAAATTATCAAACTCGGCCAAAACATGCTTTTCAGCCCCTGAAAAGCACATTTTGGCCATAAAAACTGAATATGTCCCCTGCAACCAAACGAACTGTCAGAGACACAAATCTACAATGGACATAGTGTAAAATGGTCCAATTCAAGTAAGTTATTCATTTGGCATCATTCGAAGTGATAGAAATTAAGTTTTAATGAAAATTATCATACTCTGCCAAAACATGCTTTTCAGCCTCTGGAAAGCACATTTTGGCCATAAAAACTGAAAATGTCCCCTGCAACCAAACGAACAGTCGGAGACACAAATCTACAATGGACATAGTGTAAAATGGTCCAATTCAAGTAAGTTATTCATTTGGCATCAATCGAAGTGATAGAAATCAAGTTTTAATGAAAATTATCAAACTCGGCCAAAACATGCTTTTCAGCCCCTGAAAAGCACATTTTGGCCATAAAAACTGAATATGTCCCCTGCAACCAAACGAACTGTCAGAGACACAAATATACAATGGACATAGTGTAAAATGGTCCAATTCAAGTAAGTTATTCATTTGGCATCATTCGAAGTGATAGAAATTAAGTTTTAATGAAAATTATCATACTCTGCCAAAACATGCTTTTCAGCCTCTGAAAAGCACATTTTGGCCATAAAAACTGAATATGTCCCCTGCAACCAAATGAACTGTCAGAGACACAAATCTACAATGGACATAGTGTAAAATGGTCCAATTCAAGTAAGTTATTCATTTGGCATCATTCGAATGGATAGAAATCAAGTTTTAATGAAAATTATCATACTCGGCCAAAACATGCTTTTCAGCCTCTGAAAAGCACATTTTGGCCATAAAAACTGAAAATGTCCCCTGCAACCAAACGAACTGTCGGAGACACAAATCTACAATGGACATAGTGTAAAATGGTCCAATTCAAGTAAGTTATTCATTTGGCATCATTCGAAGTGATAGAAATTAAGTTTTAATGAAAATCATCATACTCGGCCAAAACATGCTTTTCAGCCCCTGAAAAGCACATTTTGGCCATAAAAACTGAAAATGTCCCCTGCAACCAAACGAACTGTCGGAGACACAAATCTACAATTGACATAGTGTAAAATGGTCCAATTCAAGTAAGTTATTCATTTGGCATCATTCGAAGTGATAGAAATCAAGTTTTAATGAAAATTATCATACTCGGCCAAAACATGCTTTTCAGCCACTGAAAAGCACATTTTGGCCATAAAAACTGAATATGTCCCCTGCAACCAAACGAACTGTCAGAGACACAAATCTACAATGGACATAGTGTAAAATGGTCCAATTCCAGTAAGTTATTCATTTGGCATCATTCGAATGGATAGAAATCAAGTTTTAATGAAAATTATCATACTCTGCCAAAACATGCTTTTCAGCCTCTGAAAAGCACATTTTGGCCATAAAAACTGAAAATGTCCCCTGCAACCAAACGAACTGTCGGAGACACAAATCTACAATGGACATAGTGTAAAATGGTCCAATTCAAGTAAGTTATTCATTTGGCATCAATCGAAGTGATAGAAATCAAGTTTTAATGAAAATTATCATACTCGGCCAAAACATGCTTTACAGCCTCTGAAAAGCACATTTTGGCCATAAAAACTGAAAATGTCCCCTGCAACCAAACGAACTCTTGGAGACACAAATCTACAATGGACATAGTGTAAAATGGTCCAATTCAAGTAAGTTATTCATTTGGCATCATTCGAAGTGATAGAAATCAAGTTTTAATGAAAATTACCATACTCGGCCAAAACGTGCTTTTCAGCCCCTGAAAAGCACATTTTGCCCATAAAAACTGAATATGTCCCCTGCAACCAAATGAACTGTCAGAGACACAAATCTACAATGGACATAGTGTAAAATGGTCCAATTCAAGTAAGTTATTCATTTGGCATCATTCGAATGGATAGAAATGAAGTTTTAATGAAAATTATCATACTCGGCCAAAACATGCTTTTCAGCCTCTGAAAAGCACATTTTGGCCATAAAAACTGAAAATGTCCCCTGCAACCAAACGAACTGTCGGAGACACAAATCTACAATGGACATAGTGTAAAATGGTCCAATTCAAGTAAGTTATTCATTTGGCATCATTCGAAGTGATAGAAATCAAGTTTTAATGAAAATTACCATACTCGGCCAAAACATGCTTTTCAGCCTCTGAAAAGCACATTTTGGCCATAAAAACTGAAAATGTCCCCTGCAACCAAACGAACTGTCGGAGACACAAATCTACAATGGACATAGTGTAAAATGGTCCATTTCAAGTAAGTTATTCATTTGGCATCAATCGAAGTGATAGAAATCAAGTTTTAATGAAAATTATCAAACTCGGCCAAAACATGCTTTTCAGCCCCTGAAAAGCACATTTTGGCCATAAAAACTGAATATGTCCCCTGCAACCAAACGAACTGTCAGAGACACAAATCTACAATGGACATAGTGTAAAATGGTCCAATTCAAGTAAGTTATTCATTTGGCATCATTCGAAGTGATAGAAATTAAGTTTTAATGAAAATTATCATACTCTGCCAAAACATGCTTTTCAGGCTCTGAAAAGCACATTTTGGCCATAAAAACTGAAAATGTCCCCTGCAACCAAACGAACTGTCGGAGACACAAATCTACAATGGACATAGTGTAAAATGGTCCAATTCAAGTAAGTTATTCATTTGGCATCATTCGAAGTGATAGAAATCAAGTTTTAATGAAAATTATCATACTCGGCCAAAACATGCTTTTCAGCCTCTGAAAAGCACATTTTGGACATAAAAACTGAATATGTCCCCTGCAACCAAACGAACTGTCAGAGACACAAATCTACAATGGACATAGTGTAAAATGGTCCAATTCAAGTAAGTTATTCATTTGGCATCATTCGAAGTGATAGAAATTAAGTTTTAATGAAAATTACCATACTCGGCCAAAACATGCTTTTCAGCCTCTGAAAAGCACATTTTGGCCATAAAAACTGAAAATGTCCCCTGCAACCAAACGAACTGTCGGAGACACAAATCTACAATGGACATAGTGTAAAATGGTCCAATTCAAGTAAGTTATTCATTTGGCATCAATCGAAGTGATAGAAATCAAGTTTTAATGAAAATTATCATACTCGGCCAAAACATGCTTTACAGCCTCTGAAAAGCACATTTTGGCCATAAAAACTGAAAATGTCCCCTGCAACCAAACGAACTCTTGGAGACACAAATCTACTATGGACATAGTGTAAAATGGTCCAATTCAAGTAAGTTATTCATTTGGCATCATTCGAAGTGATAGAAATCAAGTTTTAATGAAAATTACCATACTCGGCCAAAACGTGCTTTTCAGCCCCTGAAAAGCACATTTTGGCCATAAAAACTGAATATGTCCCCTGCAACCAAATGAACTGTCAGAGACACAAATCTACAATGGACATAGTGTAAAATGGTCCAATTCAAGTAAGTTATTCATTTGGCATCATTCGAATGGATAGAAATCAAGTTTTAATGAAAATTATCATACTCGGCCAAAACATGCTTTTCAGCCTCTGAAAAGCACATTTTGGCCATAAAAACTGAAAATGTCCCCTGCAACCAAACGAACTGTCGGAGACACAAATCTACAATGGACATAGTGTAAAATGGTCCAATTCAAGTAAGTTATTCATTTGGCATCATTCGAGATAGAAATCAAGTTTTAATGAAAATTACCATACTCGGCCAAAACATGCTTTTCAGCCTCTGAAAAGCACATTTTGGCCATAAAAACTGAAAATGTCCCCTGCAACCAAACGAACTGTCGGAGACACAAATCTACAATGGACATAGTGTAAAATGGTCCATTTCAAGTAAGTTATTCATTTGGCATCAATCGAAGTGATAGAAATCAAGTTTTAATGAAAATTATCAAACTCGGCCAAAACATGCTTTTCAGCCCCTGAAAAGCACATTTTGGCCATAAAAACTGAATATGTCCCCTGCAACCAAACGAACTGTCAGAGACACAAATCTACAATGGACATAGTGTAAAATGGTCCAATTCAAGTAAGTTATTCATTTGGCATCATTCGAAGTGATAGAAATTAAGTTTTAATGAAAATTATCATACTCTGCCAAAACATGCTTTTCAGCCTCTGAAAAGCACATTTTGGCCATAAAAACTGAAAATGTCCCCTGCAACCAAACGAACTGTCGGAGACACAAATCTACAATGGACATAGTGTAAAATGGTCCAATTCAAGTAAGTTATTCATTTGGCATCATTCGAGATAGAAATCAAGTTTTAATGAAAATTACCATACTCGGCCAAAACATGCTTTTCAGCCTCTGAAAAGCACATTTTGGCCATAAAAACTGAAAATGTCCCCTGCAACCAAACGAACTGTCGGAGACACAAATCTACAATGGACATAGTGTAAAATGGTCCATTTCAAGTAAGTTATTCATTTGGCATCAATCGAAGTGATAGAAATCAAGTTTTAATGAAAATTATCAAACTCGGCCAAAACATGCTTTTCAGCCCCTGAAAAGCACATTTTGGCCATAAAAACTGAATATGTCCCCTGCAACCAAACGAACTGTCAGAGACACAAATCTACAATGGACATAGTGTAAAATGGTCCAATTCAAGTAAGTTATTCATTTGGCATCATTCGAAGTGATAGAAATTAAGTTTTAATGAAAATTATCATACTCTGCCAAAACATGCTTTTCAGCCTCTGAAAAGCACATTTTGGCCATAAAAACTGAAAATGTCCCCTGCAACCAAACGAACTGTCGGAGACACAAATCTACAATGGACATAGTGTAAAATGGTCCAATTCAAGTAAGTTATTCATTTGGCATCATTCGAAGTGATAGAAATCAAGTTTTAATGAAAATTATCATACTCGGCCAAAACATGCTTTTCAGCCTCTGAAAAGCACATTTTGGACATAAAAACTGAATATGTCCCCTGCAACCAAACGAACTGTCAGAGACACAAATCTACAATGGACATAGTGTAAAATGGTCCAATTCAAGTAAGTTATTCATTTGGCATCATTCGAAGTGATAGAAATTAAGTTTTAATGAAAATTACCATACTCGGCCAAAACATGCTTTTCAGCCTCTGAAAAGCACATTTTGGCCATAAAAACTGAAAATGTCCCCTGCAACCAAACGAACTGTCGGAGACACAAATCTACAATGGACATAGTGTAAAATGGTCCAATTCAAGTAAGTTATTCATTTGGCATCAATCGAAGTGATAGAAATCAAGTTTTAATGAAAATTATCAAACTCGGCCAAAACATGCTTTTCAGCCCCTGAAAAGCACATTTTGGCCATAAAAACTGAATATGTCCCCGCAACCAAACGAACTGTCAGAGACACAAATCTACAATGGACATAGTGTAAAATGGTCCAATTCAAGTAAGTTATTCATTTGGCATCATTCGAAGTGATAGAAATTAAGTTTTAATGAAAATTATCATACTCTGCCAAAACATGCTTTTCAGCCTCTGAAAAGCACATTTTGGCCATAAAAACTGAAAATGTCCCCTGCAACCAAACGAACTGTCGGAGACACAAATCTACAATGGACATAGTGTAAAATGGTCCAATTCAAGTAAGTTATTCATTTGGCATCATTCGAAGTGATAGAAATCAAGTTTTAATGAAAATTACCATACTCGGCCAAAACATGCTTTTCAGCCTCTGAAAAGCACATTTTGGCCATAAAAACTGAAAATGTCCCCTGCAACCAAACGAACTGTCGGAGACACAAATCTACAATGGACATAGTGTAAAATGGTCCATTTCAAGTAAGTTATTCATTTGGCATCAATCGAAGTGATAGAAATCAAGTTTTAATGAAAATTATCAAACTCGGCCAAAACATGCTTTTCAGCCCCTGAAAAGCACATTTTGGCCATAAAAACTGAATATGTCCCCTGCAACCAAACGAACTGTCAGAGACACAAATCTACAATGGACATAGTGTAAAATGGTCCAATTCAAGTAAGTTATTCATTTGGCATCATTCGAAGTGATAGAAATTAAGTTTTAATGAAAATTATCATACTCTGCCAAAACATGCTTTTCAGGCTCTGAAAAGCACATTTTGGCCATAAAAACTGAAAATGTCCCCTGCAACCAAACGAACTGTCGGAGACACAAATCTACAATGGACATAGTGTAAAATGGTCCAATTCAAGTAAGTTATTCATTTGGCATCATTCGAAGTGATAGAAATCAAGTTTTAATGAAAATTATCATACTCGGCCAAAACATGCTTTTCAGCCTCTGAAAAGCACATTTTGGACATAAAAACTGAATATGTCCCCTGCAACCAAACGAACTGTCAGAGACACAAATCTACAATGGACATAGTGTAAAATGGTCCAATTCAAGTAAGTTATTCATTTGGCATCATTCGAAGTGATAGAAATTAAGTTTTAATGAAAATTACCATACTCGGCCAAAACATGCTTTTCAGCCTCTGAAAAGCACATTTTGGCCATAAAAACTGAAAATGTCCCCTGCAACCAAACGAACTGTCGGAGACACAAATCAACAATGGACATAGTGTAAAATGGTCCAATTCAAGTAAGTTATTCATTTGGCATCAATCGAAGTGATAGAAATCAAGTTTTAATGAAAATTATCATACTCGGCCAAAACATGCTTTACAGCCTCTGAAAAGCACATTTTGGCCATAAAAACTGAAAATGTCCCCTGCAACCAAACGAACTCTTGGAGACACAAATCTACTATGGACATAGTGTAAAATGGTCCAATTCAAGTAAGTTATTCATTTGGCATCATTCGAAGTGATAGAAATCAAGTTTTAATGAAAATTACCATACTCGGCCAAAACGTGCTTTTCAGCCCCTGAAAAGCACATTTTGGCCATAAAAACTGAATATGTCCCCTGCAACCAAATGAACTGTCAGAGACACAAATCTACAATGGACATAGTGTAAAATGGTCCAATTCAAGTAAGTTATTCATTTGGCATCATTCGAATGGATAGAAATCAAGTTTTAATGAAAATTATCATACTCGGCCAAAACATGCTTTTCAGCCTCTGAAAAGCACATTTTGGCCATAAAAACTGAAAATGTCCCCTGCAACCAAACGAACTGTCGGAGACACAAATCTACAATGGACATAGTGTAAAATGGTCCAATTCAAGTAAGTTATTCATTTGGCATCATTCGAGATAGAAATCAAGTTTTAATGAAAATTACCATACTCGGCCAAAACATGCTTTTCAGCCTCTGAAAAGCACATTTTGGCCATAAAAACTGAAAATGTCCCCTGCAACCAAACGAACTGTCGGAGACACAAATCTACAATGGACATAGTGTAAAATGGTCCATTTCAAGTAAGTTATTCATTTGGCATCAATCGAAGTGATAGAAATCAAGTTTTAATGAAAATTATCAAACTCGGCCAAAACATGCTTTTCAGCCCCTGAAAAGCACATTTTGGCCATAAAAACTGAATATGTCCCCTGCAACCAAACGAACTGTCAGAGACACAAATCTACAATGGACATAGTGTAAAATGGTCCAATTCAAGTAAGTTATTCATTTGGCATCATTCGAAGTGATAGAAATTAAGTTTTAATGAAAATTATCATACTCTGCCAAAACATGCTTTTCAGCCTCTGAAAAGCACATTTTGGCCATAAAAACTGAAAATGTCCCCTGCAACCAAACGAACTGTCGGAGACACAAATCTACAATGGACATAGTGTAAAATGGTCCAATTCAAGTAAGTTATTCATTTGGCATCATTCGAATGGATAGAAATCAAGTTTTAATGAAAATTATCATACTCGGCCAAAACATGCTTTTCAGCCTCTGAAAAGCACATTTTGGCCATAAAAACTGAAAATGTCCCCTGCAACCAAACGAACTGTCGGAGACACAAATCTACAATGGACATAGTGTAAAATGGTCCAATTCAAGTAAGTTATTCATTTGGCATCATTCGAGATAGAAATCAAGTTTTAATGAAAATTACCATACTCGGCCAAAACATGCTTTTCAGCCTCTGAAAAGCACATTTTGGCCATAAAAACTGAAAATGTCCCCTGCAACCAAACGAACTGTCGGAGACACAAATCTACAATGGACATAGTGTAAAATGGTCCATTTCAAGTAAGTTATTCATTTGGCATCAATCGAAGTGATAGAAATCAAGTTTTAATGAAAATTATCAAACTCGGCCAAAACATGCTTTTCAGCCCCTGAAAAGCACATTTTGGCCATAAAAACTGAATATGTCCCCTGCAACCAAACGAACTGTCAGAGACACAAATCTACAATGGACATAGTGTAAAATGGTCCAATTCAAGTAAGTTATTCATTTGGCATCATTCGAAGTGATAGAAATTAAGTTTTAATGAAAATTATCATACTCTGCCAAAACATGCTTTTCAGCCTCTGAAAAGCACATTTTGGCCATAAAAACTGAAAATGTCCCCTGCAACCAAACGAACTGTCGGAGACACAAATCTACAATGGACATAGTGTAAAATGGTCCAATTCAAGTAAGTTATTCATTTGGCATCATTCGAAGTGATAGAAATCAAGTTTTAATGAAAATTATCATACTCGGCCAAAACATGCTTTTCAGCCTCTGAAAAGCACATTTTGGACATAAAAACTGAATATGTCCCCTGCAACCAAACGAACTGTCAGAGACACAAATCTACAATGGACATAGTGTAAAATGGTCCAATTCAAGTAAGTTATTCATTTGGCATCATTCGAAGTGATAGAAATTAAGTTTTAATGAAAATTACCATACTCGGCCAAAACATGCTTTTCAGCCTCTGAAAAGCACATTTTGGCCATAAAAACTGAAAATGTCCCCTGCAACCAAACGAACTGTCGGAGACACAAATCTACAATGGACATAGTGTAAAATGGTCCAATTCAAGTAAGTTATTCATTTGGCATCAATCGAAGTGATAGAAATCAAGTTTTAATGAAAATTATCAAACTCGGCCAAAACATGCTTTTCAGCCCCTGAAAAGCACATTTTGGCCATAAAAACTGAATATGTCCCCGCAACCAAACGAACTGTCAGAGACACAAATCTACAATGGACAAAGTGTAAAATGGTCCAATTCAAGTAAGTTATTCATTTGGCATCATTCGAAGTGATAGAAATTAAGTTTTAATGAAAATTATCATACTCTGCCAAAACATGCTTTTCAGCCTCTGAAAAGCACATTTTGGCCATAAAAACTGAAAATGTCCCCTGCAACCAAACGAACTGTCGGAGACACAAATCTACAATGGACATAGTGTAAAATGGTCCAATTCAAGTAAGTTATTCATTTGGCATCATTCGAAGTGATAGAAATCAAGTTTTAATGAAAATTATCATACTCGGCCAAAACATGCTTTTCAGCCTCTGAAAAGCACATTTTGGCCACAAAAACTGAATATGTCCCCTGCAACCAAACGAACTGTCAGAGACACAAATCTACAATGGACATAGTGTAAAATGGTCCAATTCAAGTAAGTTATTCATTTGGCATCATTCGAAGTGATAGAAATTAAGTTTTAATGAAAATTATCATACTCTGCCAAAACATGCTTTTCAGCCTCTGAAAAGCACATTTTGGCCATAAAAACTGAATATGTCCCCTGCAACCAAACGAACTGTCGGAGACACAAATCTACAATGGACATAGTGTAAAATGGTCCAATTCAAGTAAGTTATTCATTTGGCATCAATCGAAGTGATAGAAATCAAGTTTTAATGAAAATTATCAAACTCGGCCAAAACATGCTTTTCAGCCCCTGAAAAGCACATTTTGGCCATAAAAACTGAATATGTCCCCTGCAACCAAACGAACTGTCAGAGACACAAATCTACAATGGACATAGTGTAAAATGGTCCAATTCAAGTAAGTTATTCATTTGGCATCATTCGAAGTGATAGAAATTAAGTTTTAATGAAAATTATCATACTCTGCCAAAACATGCTTTTCAGCCTCTGAAAAGCACATTTTGGCCATAAAAACTGAAAATGTCCCCTGCAACCAAACGAACTGTCGGAGACACAAATCTACAATGGACATAGTGTAAAATGGTCCAATTCAAGTAAGTTATTCATTTGGCATCAATCGAAGTGATAGAAATCAAGTTTTAATGAAAATCATCATACTCGGCCAAAACGTGCTTTTCAGCCCCTGAAAAGCACATTTTGGCCATAAAAACTGAATATGTCCCCTGCAACCAAATGAACTGTCAGAGACACAAATCTACAATGGACATAGTGCAAAATGGTCCAATTCAAGTAAGTTATTCATTTGGCATCATTCGAATGGATAGAAATCAAGTTTTAATGAAAATTATCATACTCGGCCAAAACATGCTTTTCAGCCTCTGAAAAGCACATTTTGGCCATAAAAACTGAATATGTCCCCTGCAACCAAACGAACTGTCAGAGACACAAATCTACAATGGACATAGTGTAAAATGGTCCAATTCAAGTAAGTTATTCATTTGGCATCATTCGAAGTGATAGAAATTAAGTTTTAATGAAAATTATCATACTCTGCCAAAACATGCTTTTCAGCCTCTGGAAAGCACATTTTGGCCATAAAAACTGAAAATGTCCCCTGCAACCAAACGAACAGTCGGAGACACAAATCTACAATGGACATAGTGTAAAATGGTCCAATTCAAGTAAGTTATTCATTTGGCATCAATCGAAGTGATAGAAATCAAGTTTTAATGAAAATTATCAAACTCGGCCAAAACATGCTTTTCAGCCCCTGAAAAGCACATTTTGGCCATAAAAACTGAATATGTCCCCTGCAACCAAACGAACTGTCAGAGACACAAATATACAATGGACATAGTGTAAAATGGTCCAATTCAAGTAAGTTATTCATTTGGCATCATTCAAAGTGATAGAAATTAAGTTTTAATGAAAATTATCATACTCTGCCAAAACATGCTTTTCAGCCTCTGAAAAGCACATTTTGGCCATAAAAACTGAATATGTCCCCTGCAACCAAACGAACTGTCAGAGACACAAATCTACAATGGACATAGTGTAAAATGGTCCAATTCAAGTAAGTTATTCATTTGGCATCATTCGAAGTGATAGAAATTAAGTTTTAATGAAAATTATCATACTCTGCCAAAACATGCTTTTCAGCCTCTGAAAAGCACATTTTGGCCATAAAAACTGAATATGTCCCCTGCAACCAAACGAACTGTCGGAGACACAAATCTACAATGGACATAGTGTAAAATGGTCCAATTCAAGTAAGTTATTCATTTGGCATCAATCGAAGTGATAGAAATCAAGTTTTAATGAAAATTATCAAACTCGGCCAAAACATGCTTTTCAGCCCCTGAAAAGCACATTTTGGCCATAAAAACTGAATATGTCCCCTGCAACCAAACGAACTGTCAGAGACACAAATCTACAATGGACATAGTGTAAAATGGTCCAATTCAAGTAAGTTATTCATTTGGCATCATTCGAAGTGATAGAAATTAAGTTTTAATGAAAATTATCATACTCTGCCAAAACATGCTTTTCAGCCTCTGAAAAGCACATTTTGGCCATAAAAACTGAAAATGTCCCCTGCAACCAAACGAACTGTCGGAGACACAAATCTACAATGGACATAGTGTAAAATGGTCCAATTCAAGTAAGTTATTCATTTGGCATCAATCGAAGTGATAGAAATCAAGTTTTAATGAAAATCATCATACTCGGCCAAAACGTGCTTTTCAGCCCCTGAAAAGCACATTTTGGCCATAAAAACTGAATATGTCCCCTGCAACCAAATGAACTGTCAGAGACACAAATCTACAATGGACATAGTGCAAAATGGTCCAATTCAAGTAAGTTATTCATTTGGCATCATTCGAATGGATAGAAATCAAGTTTTAATGAAAATTATCATACTCGGCCAAAACATGCTTTTCAGCCTCTGAAAAGCACATTTTGGCCATAAAAACTGAATATGTCCCCTGCAACCAAACGAACTGTCAGAGACACAAATCTACAATGGACATAGTGTAAAATGGTCCAATTCAAGTAAGTTATTCATTTGGCATCATTCGAAGTGATAGAAATTAAGTTTTAATGAAAATTATCATACTCTGCCAAAACATGCTTTTCAGCCTCTGGAAAGCACATTTTGGCCATAAAAACTGAAAATGTCCCCTGCAACCAAACGAACAGTCGGAGACACAAATCTACAATGGACATAGTGTAAAATGGTCCAATTCAAGTAAGTTATTCATTTGGCATCAATCGAAGTGATAGAAATCAAGTTTTAATGAAAATTATCAAACTCGGCCAAAACATGCTTTTCAGCCCCTGAAAAGCACATTTTGGCCATAAAAACTGAATATGTCCCCTGCAACCAAACGAACTGTCAGAGACACAAATATACAATGGACATAGTGTAAAATGGTCCAATTCAAGTAAGTTATTCATTTGGCATCATTCAAAGTGATAGAAATTAAGTTTTAATGAAAATTATCATACTCTGCCAAAACATGCTTTTCAGCCTCTGAAAAGCACATTTTGGCCATAAAAACTGAATATGTCCCCTGCAACCAAATGAACTGTCAGAGACACAAATCTACAATGGACATAGTGTAAAATGGTCCAATTCAAGTAAGTTATTCATTTGGCATCATTCGAATGGATAGAAATCAAGTTTTAATGAAAATTATCATACTCGGCCAAAACATGCTTTTCAGCCTCTGAAAAGCACATTTTGGCCATAAAAACTGAAAATGTCCCCTGCAACCAAACGAACTGTCGGAGACACAAATCTACAATGGACATAGTGTAAAATGGTCCAATTCAAGTAAGTTATTCATTTGGCATCATTCGAAGTGATAGAAATTAAGTTTTAATGAAAATCATCATACTCGGCCAAAACATGCTTTTCAGCCCCTGAAAAGCACATTTTGGCCATAAAAACTGAAAATGTCCCCTGCAACCAAACGAACTGTCGGAGACACAAATCTACAATTGACATAGTGTAAAATGGTCCAATTCAAGTAAGTTATTCATTTGGCATCATTCGAAGTGATAGAAATCAAGTTTTAATGAAAATTATCATACTCGGCCAAAACATGCTTTTCAGCCACTGAAAAGCACATTTTGGCCATAAAAACTGAATATGTCCCCTGCAACCAAACGAACTGTCAGAGACACAAATCTACAATGGACATAGTGTAAAATGGTCCAATTCCAGTAAGTTATTCATTTGGCATCATTCGAATGGATAGAAATCAAGTTTTAATGAAAATTATCATACTCTGCCAAAACATGCTTTTCAGCCTCTGAAAAGCACATTTTGGCCATAAAAACTGAAAATGTCCCCTGCAACCAAACGAACTGTCGGAGACACAAATCTACAATGGACATAGTGTAAAATGGTCCAATTCAAGTAAGTTATTCATTTGGCATCAATCGAAGTGATAGAAATCAAGTTTTAATGAAAATTATCATACTCGGCCAAAACATGCTTTACAGCCTCTGAAAAGCACATTTTGGCCATAAAAACTGAAAATGTCCCCTGCAACCAAACGAACTCTTGGAGACACAAATCTACAATGGACATAGTGTAAAATGGTCCAATTCAAGTAAGTTATTCATTTGGCATCATTCGAAGTGATAGAAATCAAGTTTTAATGAAAATTACCATACTCGGCCAAAACGTGCTTTTCAGCCCCTGAAAAGCACATTTTGCCCATAAAAACTGAATATGTCCCCTGCAACCAAATGAACTGTCAGAGACACAAATCTACAATGGACATAGTGTAAAATGGTCCAATTCAAGTAAGTTATTCATTTGGCATCATTCGAATGGATAGAAATCAAGTTTTAATGAAAATTATCATACTCGGCCAAAACATGCTTTTCAGCCTCTGAAAAGCACATTTTGGCCATAAAAACTGAAAATGTCCCCTGCAACCAAACGAACTGTCGGAGACACAAATCTACAATGGACATAGTGTAAAATGGTCCAATTCAAGTAAGTTATTCATTTGGCATCATTCGAAGTGATAGAAATCAAGTTTTAATGAAAATTACCATACTCGTCCAAAACATGCTTTTCAGCCTCTGAAAAGCACATTTTGGCCATAAAAACTGAAAATGTCCCCTGCAACCAAACGAACTGTCGGAGACACAAATCTACAATGGACATAGTGTAAAATGGTCCATTTCAAGTAAGTTATTCATTTGGCATCAATCGAAGTGATAGAAATCAAGTTTTAATGAAAATTATCAAACTCGGCCAAAACATGCTTTTCAGCCCCTGAAAAGCACATTTTGGCCATAAAAACTGAATATGTCCCCTGCAACCAAACGAACTGTCAGAGACACAAATCTACAATGGACATAGTGTAAAATGGTCCAATTCAAGTAAGTTATTCATTTGGCATCATTCGAAGTGATAGAAATTAAGTTTTAATGAAAATTATCATACTCTGCCAAAACATGCTTTTCAGCCTCTGAAAAGCACATTTTGGCCATAAAAACTGAAAATGTCCCCTGCAACCAAACGAACTGTCGGAGACACAAATCTACAATGGACATAGTGTAAAATGGTCCAATTCAAGTAAGTTATTCATTTGGCATCATTCGAAGTGATAGAAATCAAGTTTTAATGAAAATTATCATACTCGGCCAAAACATGCTTTTCAGCCTCTGAAAAGCACATTTTGGACATAAAAACTGAATATGTCCCCTGCAACCAAACGAACTGTCAGAGACACAAATCTACAATGGACATAGTGTAAAATGGTCCAATTCAAGTAAGTTATTCATTTGGCATCATTCGAAGTGATAGAAATTAAGTTTTAATGAAAATTACCATACTCGGCCAAAACATGCTTTTCAGCCTCTGAAAAGCACATTTTGGCCATAAAAACTGAAAATGTCCCCTGCAACCAAACGAACTGTCGGAGACACAAATCTACAATGGACATAGTGTAAAATGGTCCAATTCAAGTAAGTTATTCATTTGGCATCAATCGAAGTGATAGAAATCAAGTTTTAATGAAAATTATCATACTCGGCCAAAACATGCTTTACAGCCTCTGAAAAGCACATTTTGGCCATAAAAACTGAAAATGTCCCCTGCAACCAAACGAACTCTTGGAGACACAAATCTACAATGGACATAGTGTAAAATGGTCCAATTCAAGTAAGTTATTCATTTGGCATCATTCGAAGTGATAGAAATCAAGTTTTAATGAAAATTACCATACTCGGCCAAAACGTGCTTTTCAGCCCCTGAAAAGCACATTTTGGCCATAAAAACTGAATATGTCCCCTGCAACCAAATGAACTGTCAGAGACACAAATCTACAATGGACATAGTGTAAAATGGTCCAATTCAAGTAAGTTATTCATTTGGCATCATTCGAATGGATAGAAATCAAGTTTTAATGAAAA